>NC_051424.1:17231380-17238880 GCF_015228065.2 Penaeus monodon
CAGTGCACTTGCGGCGAGGACGTTGAAGTCACAGAAATCGCCAACTCAGGCTATATGGCCACCTAGCTCGCCTCCCTATGGACGACCCTGCCCACCAGGTTGTCTCTCTGCGAGACAACCCTGGGTGGAGGAGACCTGTGGGACGTCCTAGGAGATCATGGCTTGGGCAGCTCGACGAGACCTGTCGTGAGGAACTAGAGATGGGCCGTGTGCCTGCCTGGAGACTCGCCTCGAGGGATCCTCGTGGCTGGAAGCGAAGGGTGGATGCGGCCATGCGCCCCCGTCGGCGTTAGCCCCTTGATGATGATGATGAATGAGTTCAATAACCTCAGTTTTGTCCGTAAGGTAATGTTTCGGTCTTTCCAATGTTATTGAGAGCAACTGTGGCATTTTTGGCAATGGCAATTCTTCTTTTTATCTCCTGTGAATCATCATATGTATTAGTAAAAACAGCTCCAAGATAAGTGAACTCTTTCACATTTTCCACAACCACTCTATTGATTGTAACATGTTCATCATTGTTCATTGCCGGTTATCTTCGAATCTTCATAGTCTTAGTTTTCTTGGCATTAAGAAATAAACCAGCCTTTTCGCTTGCTTCTCTAACTTTATCTAGTAGTTGTTGTAGTTCAATGATACTGCTGGCAATTAAAAATATATCAGCATATCTTAGATTTGATATGTTGTATCCTCCAACATCTACAGTTCCTTTAAAATTCTCTAGAGCACCTCTCATAATTGCTTCAGAATATATATTTAAAATGTGCAGAGACAGAATGCAACCTCCTTGGTTGACTTCGAACCATTCTGTTAACCCATAAGTGGTTCTTACAGTTGCTTGTTGTTGGTCATACATGGCTTTTATTTGTTGGATGATGTGTTTTGGAAATTTCATATCATTCATGTTATTCCAGAGGATATCGTGATCAACATCATCAAAAGCCCTCGAGTAATCGATGAAACACAGGTATAGGTCTTTCTGGTGTTCTCTATTTTTCTCTATGATCAATTTCAGATTTAGAATCTGGTTTCTGGTACCTTTTCCAGGGCGAAAACCTGCTTGTTCGTCTGCAATTACTCCTCTTAACTTTAACTTCATTCTTTCAGCAATAATTTTCAACAAAATTTTGCTGCTGTTAGTTATTAATGCAATTGTCCTGTTATTGTTGCATTGGAGTGTTTCACCTTTTTTAGGTATGGGAGTAAAGACTGATTTTACCCAGTCTTCTGGCTATCTTCTTTCATTCCAAATTTTCGTACAAAGTTTGTAGAAGTATTCAACACTTTCGCCAGCATTCTTGATTAGTTCTGCTGTTAGTTCATCTATTCCCAGGCTCTTGTTATTCTTTAATTCTTTTATGGCTTTTATAACTTCGTCTAGCAGTAGCGGTGGTTCATCTTCGCTGTCATTGATTCCAATTAATGTTGTTGTTAGATCTTTATTCTTTTTGTATAAGTTGGAACAATATTGATTCCATCTATCTTTGACTTCTTTTCCATCACATAAAACCAGTCCATCTTCAGTTTTGATAGTGTCCATTGTAGGTTTAAATTTTCATGTAATGTTTCGTACTCCTTGGTAGAGTCTTTTAGTTGTCTTATTGATAGAACAGTTTTCAATTCTCTGGCAATGTTCATATAAATATTTTTCCTAATCTCGTCGCAATAACCTTTGAATTTTTGTATTTTGTTTTTTGTAAATTACTTCTTCAACTGGATTATTGATACCCTTTGATTTTAGGCATTTTCTTGTTTCAATTTCACTTAGTGTTTCTTCAGATATCCAGGGGGAATTTGTCTTTTTCTTTTTGGCGATAGTTTCTCAAGTAGCGCTCAGCAGTTCTTTTCCTTCTTCCCACAACTCATTTGGTGTTTTATCATCTTCACATTGATTGAGCAATTCAAATTTGTTTGACACTGTAATTCTGTAATTGTTGTCAAGAGTTTTAGAGGTGGTGTTGGATGCTCCATCTTTATGAGTCTTATTTGAAAGTCGATAGTTAGTAGTTGATGGTCACTGTTGCAGTCGGCACCAGGTCTTGTCTTGGAATTTTTTATACAACTTTTCCATTTCTGGTTCAATATAATCAATATTCTTGTGTCTGGTAAAAACCACGTGTACAAATGTCTTGGGTGATGTTGGATCAATGTGTTGGCTATAACTGGATTATTTGTACTACAGAATTCAATAAAGTCTTCACCTCTTTCATTTATATCTCAAAGGCCGAATTTTCCACAGATGTCATTTTTTAGATCATTTTTTCCTACTTTGGCATTGAGGTCTCCCATGATTACTTTTACATCTCTGTTAGGGATTGTGTCTAAAGTTTCTTGGAGAGTGTTATAAAAATTTTCCATTTCTTCATCACTTGCAATGTTGGTTGGTGCGTAGCATTGTATAATACTAATGTTATGAGGTTTTGCTTGTATTCTGACTTTTAAAATGCGATCATTTATTGGGCTGTACCCAATTAGTGCATTTGCAGTTTTTTCTGTGACTATAATTTCCTTCTTCTTTTCCAGAAATAAGAACTGTCTTGTTTTCTTTAGGTTTGAAACTTCCATTACTTTTCCAATTGGTCTCACTGATTCCTAGTATTTGAATGTTGTATCTATCCATTTCGTTACAGACAGTATGCAATTTACCCATCTCTTTCATTTTCCTTACGTTCCACGTTCCGATTTTTAATGTGTTTCTTAATTGGACATGTTTTCTTTGTCTTCTTTGTCTTCCAGATGCATATTTAACATTGTCAGCCTGGTTGCCCACTGAACAACGCGCCCCTTGATAACCCACGCGACGGGCGATGTGGTATGAATTATCATTTCTGTATTTAATCATTGGTGTAGAGGTTTGTCAGGAGAAAATAAAAGTTGAGTGGAATCCCCCAGGCTCCTTCTCAACTCGCAGTCTCCAACTAACAAGGAGGAAATATCTCTGCCGCTTTGAAACAGTTACACAATACGCCAGACATATTGTTTGGTGAAACCAGTAATCAGTAGAACCGAAGGTGTTTTCACCAGATATCCACTGCCATGCTGCCGACAGATTCACCCTGGCATAGGGAGCTAATAGGGTGCTATTCTTGTTCAAGGGAACCCCAGGGTTCAATTTATTGTCTTACCTAGGACTAAAGATATATATATATATATATATATATATATATATATATATATATATATATATATATATATATATATTTATATATATATACATATGTATATATACATTTATATATATATATATATATATATACATATATATATATATATATATATATATATATATATATATATATATATATATATATATATATATATATATATATATATGTGTGTGTGTGTGTGTGTGTGTGTGTGTGTGTGTGTGTGTGTGTATTTATATGTGTGTGTAATGTATGAATTCACAAGAAAACCACTATATTATCTGGCAGGCCCAGAGGAAAACTCAGTATCTGTCTAGCTAGTTTATTAACAGACACGTAGTTATGAAAGGATCTTATTGTTGGTGTCGTCGTGGCGGAGGCGACGTCAGCTCCTGCGGGCGAAAGGGGGACGGTGTTTGCGGGTCAAGGGACGGACTCGGACTGACTCCGGGTCATGCTAGGTCGCTTGCTTACGGCGTGGGGCCACATTTGTTTTTTGTTTGGTTTACCCCTTCTGGAGGGTTTTCTGTTGTTCCCGAAGTGAGGTCATGACCCAACAGATTCCACTGTTTAATGGATATCACACTGTGTGTGTGTGTGTGTGTGTGTGTGTGTGTGTGTGTGTGTGTGTGTGTGTGTGTGTGTGTGTGTGTGTGTGTGTGTGTGTGTGTGTTTGTGTATCTGCTACAGTAAAGCATTAGGTTAAATGAACAATTTAATAATTCTACGTTACGAGTCTATGTTACACGGTGATCGAAAAATAAATTGAGCTCCTGGCAATTGTATGAACAAACGCAGCAATTTCCGAAGAAGCAATTTGGAGGTATATATATATTAGGTTCGTTATCCAATTTCTCACTAAAATGGAAGATTCACTATATGAAAAGTATTCTAACTGAACTGTCAGCTTGTGCATGGCGTGAGAGTGAGCATTTACGTCTATTGATTAATAAAACCGATCTTGTTGAATTTGTTATGAACCATTCATCTGGAACCTTGTCTTTATGCTATCAGAGAGAAAAATAAAAATGTAGATTTTGTTAAATGTATAAGCAAGATATATTACGTAAACAAAATGATTCTACAAATATTCTTACAAACTATTTGTAAAAGAAATATTATAAATTGTTACCACACTTATGATTTTTTTATCACTATTATGCTTCTGTGGAAATCCGAAAAAACCTGTGCATGTAATATATTTATTCCTTACACTTTACAAACCTTAGACAAGAATAATTAAAAGATAACTAATTTCTATGAAAATATATTACTTTGATTCGTTATATAGGTATGTAGTGAAAATTACTGATGTCTAAAAGATTACTATTTTCATTCAGAATTCCTAATATCTTCCGGATTCCACATTCTTTACTGCACATTCCTTGTGGTCAAAGAAGCCTTTTTCGGAATTAGAAATGCCTTATTATACTGAACAGTTGGTGGTGCTGCTGTTGGTTTTGCTGTTGTTGTGCTGCAGTTGCTGGCTGTTTCTGTTGCTGTGATTAGTTGTAATTGTTGTTGATATTAAGTATTCTGTTGCTGTTGTTGCTGATGCTGCTACTGTTGTTGCTGTGGTTGTTTCAGGTGCTCTTTTTGCTGCTGTGTTTGTTGCTGTGTTTGTTGCTGTTGTTTGTTGTTTTCGTCGTTTTCCAGTTAATGTTGTTGTTGCTGTTTTTGTTTTTACTGCTGCTGTTGTTTTTGTTATTTTGTTACTGATGTTTTTGTTGCTGTTGCTGTTGCTGCCGTTGCTGTTAATACTGTTGTTACTTTCGTTGCTGCTGTTGATGTTAATGCTGCTGTTGCTGCTGTCAGTGAATTCTCCGTCAGTGAAAGTGATAGCATATTGCATGTCCATTGATTAGAGCCTGTGAGTATATGCTCCCTATATTTCATCATCTGGATGCATGATCGGCAAAATGCTAAAGAATAATAGCAATATTCACTGGCCATGGGAAGGAAATTGTTAGATACCGGTAACATAATATCCTTAATCAACAGCATTGATTGAACTAAGCAGATTTGAATTCCAGTAATTGTTACTTTCTTGTGTGAACCTTCAGGCTAGATTAATAAATCATTCATGTTCTATAACGGGTACAATCGACTGGTAATGTGAGTGGGCACTGAATATCCTTATTGAATGATTGACAAACTCCGAATTAAGCGTGACAGCGGAGCCATCTAGCTCCACGCTGGCGTATTAGCAGCAGGTGATGATACTAAGCAGCTAAAACCCGTGCACATCTCTTCGGGTGAGGACGTAACAGCCAGTCACAGACAGACCGAAAAGACGGCATTTTCCTCACCTAGCCCCAAGACACGGTATCAAGTTGAGCAAATGGCATACATATAATTTGAAAGTTTTTACTGATGGCTTTCCCTACAACTTTCTGAACAAATCATGGCATTGATGGAAGAGAGAAGACAGTGGTGGTATTTGCAGGTGGGATTCGCAGCTGCAGTTGCTTTTGTATTTTGCCTCCACGTTTACACTCTATTCTCACAGTATCTGGCAGATCCCACTGTCTCATCTTTCGTATTGCTGGATGATAACCCACCGAATCTTCCTGCCATCACGCTGTGTCCATCGAAGCCTTTTCCTGCCGAAGTACTCGTGCGGATGGGGATCAACACCTCCTGCGATACACGTGAGGAATGTATCAGCGCATTGGAAGAGGCAGACGGTCTGCCCGAGGACCTTAGTCTTCAAGAACTGTGGACTGCATCTCTCCTTCCTGTATCGAGTTATGTAGAATCATCTTCCCTGCATGAAGGATCTAACGGAAGGTGGAAGGTCTCCATGACGCATTTGGGGCCTTGTTGGACATTGGTACCGCCTGCACTGGAGCAAGGAGAACCCATCAAGCCTTTAAGCTTAACAATTAAATCTCAAATACCTTGCTCAAAGTACGTAAGCAAAAAAGATATCTCAGAAGTCTCATGTGAAAAAATTGAAGAAATGTGTAGCTCTTCCTGTGCTGAGGAGAAACTGTCATACTATTTTTATATGGAATATGGTGAGATTTTTATCATGCATCACTCGCCACATGAACCGCCTTCTATACTGGACAGTTCAAATCTTCTTGTAATTGACACAACTACTTCAACAGACCTCAGCATAGTTACCTGGTTTTCAGTGCGGAAGATACACATGTTAAACTCAAACAGATGTATTGCTGATTATGACTACAAATTTACCGAATGTATATCGCTCTGTTCCGAAAAAGAGCTACTGAAAAAAATCGATTTTCAGTCTCTATCTGACCTCAGTCAGATGCAAAATAAGTCTCATATCCGCCAGTTCCTACGATTTAGACGACACTTACTGACACTTGCACTTGCTAATGGGAAAGATGAACTAATTGTGAAATGTAAAAAATACTGCAAGCAACCATGTGCTTATACTCAATATAGCTTTGCCACAAAATTATTTCCAGATTACTATATAGATAAAAGAGTGAAGAATAAACACTATTTATTACAAGCATCAGCCCTTTATACAGAGTCTGTCACGGAAGAAAGAATTTACACAATGTCAAAATTTTTGGCAGATCTCGGTGGCAGTCTCGGTCTTTGTTTTGGTGCTAGTCTGTTGACACTTTGCCATGGTGTGTATAGAATATTAAATACATTGTTAAAATCACAGAGCAAGTCGTCAGAGGAAGGTATATCTACTGAGGATGAATTTTTCAGTCGAGAATCTCATCCTTGTGGCATAAGGTTGTCTTGCTTGAGAAATATTTGGATAATGTGTGGAACATGTTTATGCCTGATGGCATTCACGGTTCACTTTCTTAAGATAACAGTGAACTACTTGGAATATCCAACAGTTTTTGTAACCAACTTAGTAAGGTCTCCACCTCCCTTCCCAGGGGTTACTCTTTGCCCAGATTTTCCTTTTGACTTGCCGTCACTTACTCAGTATGGTTTAGAGATCCCAAGAAATTCAAATGTATATGAAGAATGCCGCAGATATGAGTGTGATCGCAACACAATGATTTCATATATTATGAATTTCTTTCCAGGCCTCTGGAAATCCAATCTTACATTAGAATCCCTGTGGAATTTTAAAAGGCCTTTTCATGACACACTCAAGTCTTTCTCATATGACAACATACTTGATAGTGGTAAAATTTTTGATACTGTTACGACCATGGGCAATTGTTACACATTATCCCCTAGACAATCTGATGTAAAAACAGTTCTCCTAGATATTGCCTTACTTGAAAGAATAAAGTATATATCTCGAGAAATACGTTTCTTGGGTTGCCTCTACGATCAGAAAAGTTTTTCCTATAATGTAACTTTTTTGCTCCACCCCATACAATCACCACCTCTGGCTCTTGGTGAA
>NC_051424.1:17248075-17255575 GCF_015228065.2 Penaeus monodon
TTGTCTATCTTGCAATGATTCGTTTTTTGGTGGCGTAGGCAAATCGAGTATAATACTAGATGTTAATACATGATGGTTTTGCTTGTATTCTGACTTTTAAAATGCGATCATTTATGGGCTGTACCCAATTAGTGCATTTGCAGTTTTTTCTGTGACTATAATTTCCTTCTCTTTCCAGAAATAAGAACTGTCTTGTGTTCTTTAGGTTTGAACTTCCATTACTTTTCCAATTGGTCTCACTGATTCCTAGTATTTGAATGTTGTATATACCATTTCGTTACAGACAGTATGCAATTTACCCATCTCTTTCATTTTCCTTACTTTCCACGTTCCGATTTTTAATGTGTTTCTTAATTGGACATGTTTTCTTTGTCTTCTTTGTCTTCCAGATGCATATTTAACATTGTCAGCCTGGTTGCCCACTGAACAATGCGCCCCTTGATAACCCACGCGACGGGCGATGTGGTATGAATGATCATTTCTGTATTAATCATTGGTGTAGAGGTTTGTCAGGAGAAAATAAAAGTTGAGTGGAATCCCCCAGGCTCCTTCTCAACTCGCAGTCTCCAACTAACAAGGAGGAAATATCTCTGCCGCTTTGAAACAGTTACACAATACGCCAGACATATTGTTTGGTGAAACCAGTAATCAGTAGAACCGAAGGTGTTTTCACCAGATATCCACTGCCATGCTGCCGACAGATTCACCCTGGCATAGGGAGCTAATAGGGTGCTATTCTTGTTCAAGGGAACCCCAGGGTTCAATTTATTGTCTTACCTAGGACTAAAGATATATATATAATATATATATATATATATATATATATATATATATAATATATATATATATATATTTAATATATATACATATGTATATATACATTTATATATATATATATATATATATATATATATTATATATATATATATATATATATATATATATATATATTATATATATATATATATATATATATATATATATATGTGTGTGTGTGTGTGTGTAGGTGTGTGTGTGTGTGTGTGTGTGTGTGATTTATATGTGTGTGTAATGTATGAATTCACAAGAAAACCACTATATTATCTGGCAGGCCCAGAGGAAACTCAGTATCTGTCTAGCTAGTTTATTAACAGACACGTAGTTATGAAAGGATCTTATTGTTGGTGTCGTCGTGGCGGAGGCGACTCAGCTCCTGCGGGCGAAAGGGGGAAGGTGTTTGCGGGTCAAGGACGGACTCGGACTGACTCCGGGTCATGCTAGGTCGCATCTCCTCTAGCTTGCTTACGGCGTGGGGCCACACTTGTTTTTTGTTTGGTTTACCCCTTCTGGAGCGTTTTCTGTTGTTCCCGAAGTGAGGTCATGACCCAACAGATTCCACTGTTTAATGGATATCACACGTGGTGTGTGTGTGTGTGTGTGTGGTGTGTGTGTGGTGTGTGTGTGTGTGTGTGTGTGTGTGTGGTGTGTGTGTGTGTGTGTGTGTGTGTGTATCTGCTACAGTAAAGCATTAGGTTAAATGAACAATTTAATAATTCTACGTTACGAGTCTATGTTACACGGTGATCGAAAAATAAATTGAGCTCCTGGCAATTGTATGAACAAACGCAGCAATTTCCGAAGAAGCAATTTGGAGGTATATATATATTAGGTTCGTTATCCAATTTCTCACTAAAATGGAAGATTCATTTATGAAAGTATTCTAACTGAACTGTCAGCTTGTGCATGGCGTGAGAGTGAGCATTTACGTCTATTGATTAATAAAACCGATCTTGTTGATTTTTTTATGAACCATTCATCTGGAACCTTGTCTTTATGCTATCAGAGAGAAAATAAAAATGTAGATTTTGTTAAATGTATAAGCAAGATATATTACGTAAACAAATGATTCTACAAATATTCTTACAAACTATTTGTAAAAGAAATATTATAAATTGTTACCACACTTATGATTTTTTTATCACTATTATGCTTCTGTGGAAATCCGAAAAAACCTGTGCATGTAATATATTTATTCCTTACACTTTACAAACCTTAGACAAGAATAATTAAAAGATAACTAATTTCTATGAAAATATATTACTTTGATTCGTTATATAGGTATGTAGTGAAAATTACTGATGTCTAAAAGATTACTATTTTCATTCAGAATTCCTAATATTTTCCGGATTCCACATTCTTTACTGCACATTCCTTGTGGTCAAAGAAGCCTTTTTCGGAATTAGAAATGCCTTATTATACTGAACAGTTGGTGGTGCTGCTGTTGCTGTGATTAGTTGTAATTGTTGTTGATATTAAGTATTCTGTTGCTGTTGTTGCTGATGCTGCTACTGTTGTTGCTGTGGTTGTTTCAGGTGCTCTTTTTGCTGCTGTGTTTGTTGCTGTGTTTGTTGCTGTTGTTTGTTGTTTTCGTCGTTTTCCAGTTAATGTTGTTGTTGCTGTTTTGTTTTTACTGCTGCTGTTGTTTTTGTTATTTTGTTACTGATGTTTTTGTTGCTGTTGCTGTTGCTGCCGTTGCTGTTAATACTGTTGTTACTTTCGTTGCTGCTGTTTGATGTTAATGCTGCTGTTGCTGCTGTCAGTGAATTCTCCGTCAGTGAAAGTGATAGCATATTGCATGTCCATTGATTAGAGCCTGTGAGTATATGCTCCCTATATTTCATCATCTGGATGCATGATCGGCAAATGCTAAAGAATAATAGCAATATTCACTGGCCATGGGAAGGAAATTGTTAGATACCGGTAACATAATATCCTTAATCAACAGCATTGATTGAACTAAGCAGATTTGAATTCCAGTAATTGTTACTTTCTTGTGTGAAACCTTCAGGCTAGATTAATAAATCATTCATGTTCTATAACGGGTACAATCGACTGGTAATGTGAGTGGGCACTGAATATCCTTATTGAATGATTGACAAACTCCGAATTAAGCGTGACAGCGGAGCCATCTAGCTCCACGCTGGCGTATTAGCAGCAGGTGATGATACTAAGCAGCTAAAAACCCGTGCACATCTCTTCGGGTGAGGACGTAACAGCCAGTCACAGACAGACCGAAAAGACGGCATTTTCCTCACCTAGCCCCAAGACACGTATCAAGTTGAGCAAATGGCATACATATAATTTGAAAGTTTTTACTGATGGCTTTCCCTACAACTTTCTGAACAAATCATGGCATTGATGGAAGAGAGAAGACAGTGGTGGTATTTGCAGGTGGGATTCGCAGCTGCAGTTGCTTTTGTATTTTGCCTCCACGTTTACACTCTATTCTCACAGTATCTGGCAGATCCCACTGTCTCATCTTTCGTATTGCTGGATGATAACCCACCGAATCTTCCTGCCATCACGCTGTGTCCATCGAAGCCTTTTCCTGCCGAAGTACTCGTGCGGATGGGGATCAACACCTCCTGCGATACACGTGAGGAATGTATCAGCGCATTGGAAGAGGCAGACGGTCTGCCCGAGGACCTTAGTCTTCAAGAACTGTGGACTGCATCTCTCCTTCCTGTATCGAGTTATGTAGAATCATCTTCCCTGCATGAAGGATCTAACGGAAGGTGGAAGGTCTCCATGACGCATTTGGGGCCTTGTTGGACATTGGTACCGACCTGCACTGGAGCAAGGAGAACCCATCAAGCCTTTAAGCTTAACAATTAAATCTCAAATACCTTGCTCAAAGTACGTAAGCAAAAAAGATATCTCAGAAGTCTCATGTGAAAAAATTGAAGAAATGTGTAACTCTTCCTGTGCTGAGGAGAAACTGTCATACTATTTTTATATGGAATATGGTGAGATTTTTATCATGCATCACTCGCCACATGAACCGCCTTCTATACTGGACAGTTCAAATCTTCTTGTAATTGACACAACTACTTCAACAGACCTCAGCATAGTTACCTGGTTTTCAGTGCGGAAGATACACATGTTAAACTCAAACAGATGTATTGCTGATTATGACTACAAATTTACCGAATGTATATCGCTCTGTTCCGAAAAAGAGCTACTGAAAAAAATCGATTTTCAGACTCTATCTGACCTCACTCAGATGCAAATAAGTCTCATATCCGCCAGTTCCTACGATTTAGACGACACTTACTGACACTTGCACTTGCTAATGGGAAAGATGAACTAATTGTGAAATGTAAAAAATACTGCAAGCAACCATGTGCTTATACTCAATATAGCTTTGCCACAAAATTATTTCCAGATTACTATATAGATAAAAGAGTGAGAATAAACACTATTTATTACAAGCATCAGCCCTTTATACAGAGTCTGTCACGGAAGAAAGAATTTACACAATGTCAAAATTTTTGGCAGATCTCGGTGGCAGTCTCGGTCTTTGTTTTGGTGCTAGTCTGTTGACACTTTGCCATGGTGTGCATAGAATATTAAATACATTGTTAAAATCACAGAGCAAGTCGTCAGAGGAAGGTATATCTACTGAGGATGAATTTTTCAGTCGAGAATCTCATCCTTGTGGCATAAGGTTGTCTTGCTTGAGAAATATTTGGATAATGTGTGGAACATGTTTATGCCTGATGGCATTCACGGTTCACTTTCTTAAGATAACAGTGAACTACTTGGAATATCCAACAGTTTTTGTAACCAACTTAGTAAGGTCTCCACCTCCCTTCCCAGGGTTACTCTTTGCCCAGATTTTCCTTTTGACTTGCCGTCACTTACTCAGTATGGTTTAGAGATCCCAAGAAATTCAAATGTATATGAAGAATGCCGCAGATATGAGTGTGATCGCAACACAATGATTTCATATATTATGAATTTCTTTCCAGGCCTCTGGAAATCCAATCTTACATTAGAATCCCTATGGAATTTTAAAAGGCCTTTTCATGACACACTCAAGTCTTTCTCATATGACAACATACTTGATAGTGGTAAAATCTTTGATACTGTTACGACCATGGGCAATTGTTACACATTATCCCCTAGACAATCTGATGTAAAAACAGTTCTCCTAGATATTGCCTTACTTGAAAGAATAAAGTATATATCTCGAGAAATACGTTTCTTGGGTTGCCTCTACGATCAGAAAAGTTTTCCTATAATGTAACTTTTTTGCTCCCCCCCATACAATCACCACCTCTGCTCTTGGTGAATCTGCAATAACGTATAAAAACAAAGACTTTATACAGTTAGGTCTGGAATCAGAGCCACCACAAGTAAGAGGATATCCAGGCCAAGAGCTACTTGTCGTGAGGAACCTTATTCTAGGAAATCCTGTATCGATCTTTGCCTTCTGGAGGATAATGCAAAGAAGTTGGATGTCGATTGCTTACCTGCCTGCTTCCACACTCTGCCTCTATGTGATAACAGCGATCAATATGCAAGATCCATCAAGGGAATTTTTTTAGAAAAATAAGCGAAAAAGGAATGTCAGGACAAGTGTGTGCCTGAGTGCAACAAAGTATATTATTCACTCAAGCCTCTGAGACGTATCAGTGAGGACAAGCAAGATGGCTCAACCATAAAACTCAAACAGCAAACCTCAACCAATCTTGAACTAGTTGAGCAGCTCAAGACATCCCTATCTACCTACCTCTGTGAGATTGGGGGGATACTGGGACTTTATATGGGGATGAGCCTTCTGGACGTCATGTCCTGGCTTGTGTGGATGGTTAGGAATTTCTTTAAACAAGTCCCACTAATTGGAACTAAAACAAAGTTTCATCTTTACAAACTCTTTCAAATAACTTGGTGGTTGTTCATCTCAGCCATATTAGCTGGGTTCTCCTTGAGCCGTTTACAAGATTTCTTTTTCAATCCTAAAGTCTACACTAAATCTCAGCTACCAGGCATACTTGGAAGGATTTTCCAGGCATAACCTTGTGCCGTTGGCCTCCCTTTTAACTTGACAAGCCTTGAATCCTTAGGTATAGATCTTTATATAAAGGAGATGTGTGGTAAGAGTTTCTATTCTAATAATATTTCTTGTGACTCTAATTTGATTGGCTTCATGAACACTTTTCCAGGACTAGAAAATATTTCTGTCCTCGACGTTTGGGAAACGGCATCGTGGAACCTGTCGGACATACTGCATTCCTATACTATCCATGGAGTTTCTCACTTAACTGGAACATCAGATCCTCACTGGGTACCCGTTACAACAGCTCTCAATCAATGCTACCGCTTCGTGCCTCCTGGTAATAAGGAAAATCTTTCTGATGTAGACCTTTTTTTTAACCATTACAATTACAAGTTCAGATTTAAGCATCCTCCAACTCTCCTCCAAAGTTTTTTGTGGCTCATTAATGGCATTTTCAGTCCGCATAACCTCATTATGATACACTCACCACAAGACAAACCATTATTCAACGATGATGTTTTCAATATCCCTCTCTATATAACAAGTGCAGGTTATGACTATACCGTAACAGCAGTCCTAACAGAGATCATCAGGCTGAAGGGGGCTTATCTTGGTTGTCAAGGGGGCACTTATTCAACATTTAACTGTGTCGAACAGTGTCTTTTGGAAGCCATTATGCAACAACAAAAATGCAGACTACCTTTTGGGCCCTCCTCCAGCAATGGCTATTGTAACGCCACTTCTTACAGCAAATTTCCTAAATATTTAGATAAAATAGCATCAAAATTGGACAATTACTCTTCAGTAAAGAAGGCGTGCATGTCAGAATGCCCGCTTGAATGCAACAGTTACAGCTACTTGGTGGACGAAGCCGCCACTAATATTCGAAAAGGGAATTCAGCAGAATACGTTAAGGTAACGGTGACGATGGGCGAGCGGACCCACGATGTTTTCCAGGAGGTTCCGGCCTTGAGCTTCGCAAGTTTTTTGGCAGAGGTCGGGGGCGTGGCCGGGATCCTGTCGGGGATGTCACTCCTCATGTTGTCGCGGTTCCTGCAGGAGGGCCTGGCGCGACTTTATCCTTGGGTCAGGAGTAGCGACGGAGAACGTGTGCAGTGAATGTCTTCACCACGCCATTTGCAAGAGGTTACAGCACTGCACACATGTATAATATTCGTACAAAAAATATCGACAAATTTCAGCACCTAAGTTAGGAAAACGTTTGACTGTTCTCAAATTATATTTAATAACCATAATCATAACATTCACAATGTTGATGTTCTGAATAAAGACACCTATATCTATATAAAATGTATATGTATATGCTTGAGTACGTGCCTGTAAGTGTGTGTGTGTGTGTGTGTGTGTGTGTGTGTGTGTGTGTGTGTGTGTGTGTGTGTGTGTGTGTGTGTGTGTGTGTGTGTGTGTGAGCGCGCGCACGTTTGTGCAGTATATAGATAGATAGATATGAAAAAGGTAAACAGCTAGAGTAAGAAATGAAAATTTTCATTTCTTACTGTGTTTGTGTTTGTGTAAACCATAGATAGATATGTTATATATTATAATTGTACATGTATATATATAATATATATAATATATAATATATATATAATATATATATATATATATATATATATATATATATATATACATATATATATATATAGGCACTTTAATGC
>NC_051424.1:17271443-17276443 GCF_015228065.2 Penaeus monodon
CCGTCCTTGATGTCCACACGTCCTCGAAAGTGTCGCACAGGTCCTCCTTGACTTCGGAATCGTCTAGACTTCCTTGTAGTCCTCGTCCAGGCCTAACTCGGCGGCGTCCTCGTCCACACGTCCTCACAGATCTCGTCCAGGTCCTTTTCGGCGGCATGCACGTCCTCGTCCTCGTAATCTTCATCTGGATCTACGGGCGTCGGGCAGGGAGTGCAGCATCTCAGGCGGCTGATACCTGCGCTAAGAGCTCCTGGAGTTGAATGGATCTGCAGGCGTCCGCCAGGCGTCGCCTATACACAGCATCCTGGGGCAACTGGTACCTGCGGCAAAGGTACTGGTTCACTGGATCTATGGGGAGTCCGGCAGGCAACGCCTGTCAATTTAAACTGGGGCCCGGCTTAAAACACCTTTTCTGACGAAAATCTTGGTCCGCAGGCCTATGGCGATCTTCGATGACGTCGTTCCCACGGTATCCTAAGGTGACCGGAACTGTAGCAGATTCTCCTTCGGTGCCGTGTCGGTCCGACTGCAATATATAGTCGGGAACCAGATCATTCTCGTAAGGGCCAGAGTAAAAAGAAAAAGAAAGGCAACAGAGAAGAAGGTGTGTTTCACCACTACCCGGGTTTTTTAAAAAATTTGGGGTTTTTAATGTGGTTTTAATTATTTCTTTTTTTTGTGTGTTTTTATTTTCAAAAAGATAAAGAAGAAATAGAAGAGGGAGACGTCAGTAGCGGTCCGCAAAAGACCTAGCTTGAACTACCAAACGTCTCTGATAGATATGAGAGTAGATAAGGGAACGACAACGGCGATCCGCAAAGATCTATTTGAACCATAGTTGTCACACAGATAAGAAATAGATGTAACTTGTACATTACGAACCACTCGACACGACGGACAAATTGGGGGCTAAAGAGAACATAATAAATCTTTACGCCGGCCCCTAAGACAGAAAACCAGCCTTATCAATGAAAAAAGGGTCGTGTCCTTTTGTCCTGCGTGTGTGAGTGGGGGTGAAGGTGTGTGTGGGGTGCGTGTGTGAGTGACAGCTAGCGTTAATGAGAGGGAAGGCGAGAGTGACCTCACACAGGGGAATGAATCACAAACACGAATATTAACGTTCACTATAACAAAACTGAAGTAAATTAGCAATGCTAGCTATTTAAGATTATTTCAACTACCACAATGAATTCAACATATAATGATATGCGACAGTATGTACGCATGAATGAATGGTGACATGAAAAAATATTCGCCAATTTTTTATCAAGCAAATCTTCTCGGGGTCAGAAATCTGAAATGCCGAGGTACATGTCTAGCTTTGCACATCAGACTTCAATAAAACTCAATAACGGGGGGATCCTATACCCAAATGCCGTATATGACTGAAGCGACTCGAGCCAGGAATATAATAACCCTGCTCTCTTCTGCGTATCTGTAATGGGCGCTCGCAAAATTCCCAAAGGATATATAAATTTTCACGAATCACACAAACGCTTGGGGTGTACCCAAAACATGCAAGTGACTTGAGGAGGGTGAGAAAGGTGTGATTAGTAAGCGAATAATGATTCTAGCTTAAACCCTAGTCCTACATTAATTAACGGACATAACCGCGGGTCACACCGACTCAAAAGGTGCCGAACGAATAACTTCGGTTTATTGTACCTACTTTCGAACAACGGAGCGCAGATCTATTAGGCGTTTACGCAACCCCGGGGCAATATCGGGCAATCCTGTGCACTATGATATGGGGGAAGATCCTACGCTATATCCAAATAATAAAATTTTTCGTTACCTGCTTCGCTCTAGTCCCGATAGAATTTGTCACCAAAAGCAATGTAACAATGATAGTTTGCTCCCAAATTACAGGGAACCAAGCAGTCATGTGACCCTACCCCCGCGCCACCGACCGGGAAAAGAGAAAGTGAGGTCAGGTCGGGGGCAGGGTTTAGGAACGAGATAAAATTTGAAATGATATTCGTGATAAGATAAAATCACGAACGTGTTAAATTCGTTGCAGATGAAACAATATAAATCTCTAAAAACGAGAGAAAATAATTAATTACTGAACTAACGAACAATATTTATGTTTATTGATCACATACTCGATCGCACGGAAGTGCGATCTGAGGTGGAAGAATAGTGGAGAACGTGCCATTTGCTGTCATTAGCACCTTTCAACCCAACAAAAAAACAACGGCTAACACATGTATGGGAGAAGGGAAAAGAAAAAGAAAGGGGCCCAAACGTGTACTTACTTTGTTTTTTTTTTTTTCGACATGTCTTCTAGCGGTCGAGCGGATTTTTCTTTGGGGGTGGTGTGTCCGTGTTGCATGCCAAATGGATGCAACGGCCCTTCCTGCCACCAGATTGTAAAAGGCTATGCGTACTCTAGTACAGTGGCTGACAGGGACGCAAAACACACGTAAAGGGGTGAACACACGTTTACGACGACGCTACGACTTGTCTAAAGGGGTTAAGCGCCGCGTGTCGGGGCAGCCCCCCCGGGAGGGAGGCAAGGGCTGACCTTAGCGCGCTCGTCGCTGGCGACGGACTCTCTGAGGCCTAGGTCATTCTCGGTATAAGTAGTGACCGCTCCAGCTGGAGGAGCGGTAGCAGCAGCTGCAGGAAGCATGGGGGGGGGGGAGCGAGGTGAGGTCACTGGCTCCGTCTGCTACACATTGCTCCAGTGGAAAAACATCCACGTGGTCCACTGGTACCCGAAAAAGATTTATCCACTCCTCTAACAGAAATAGAAAATTTTCCACATCCTATAGAGAAAGAGAGAGAGAGAGAGAGAGAGAGAGAGAGAGAGAGAGAGAAGAGAGGGAGAGAGAGAAGGGGAGAGAGAGAGAGAGAGAGAGAGAGAGGGCGCGGTGGCCGAGTGGTTAGAGCATCAGACTCAAGACTGTCATGACGGCAATCTGAGTTCGAGGGTTCGAGTCACCGACCGGCGCGTTGTTTCCTTGGGCAAGTAACTTCACCTCGATTGCCTACCTAGAAAATGACATATCGCCCCTTTAGAAGTCAACGCATGTGTCGGGAGGGAAGTCACCGCCGTGGCACAAACCGCGGTTGATTAGGAAGGGCATCCCAAACAGGCAAGGGTGGTACTGCCATATAACCTCTCTTTGTGAACTGAGAGAGGCCTATGTCTTTCAGTGGAATGAATGGCTGTAGAAAAAAAAAAAAAAAAAAAAAAAAAAAAAAAAAAAATATATATATATATATATATAATCATAAATATATATTATATATATATATAGACACATATGCGCACACACACACACACACAAATATACATTCTCTCTCTCTCTCTCTCTCTCTCTCTCTCTCTCTCTCTCTCTCTCTCTCTCTCTCTCCTCTCTCTCTCTCACTCTCTCTCTCTCTCTCTCTTCCACACACACACACACACGCACGCACACACACACACACACACACACACACCCCCAAAACACACAAACACACGTACACACACACACACACACACACACACACACACCCCACACACGAACACACACACACACACACACAAAAAACACAAAACACACACACACCACACACACACCACACACGCGCGCGCGCGCGCGCGCGCGCGCACATACATGAGTGTTTAATTTACATTTAGTGAATATTTGCTGATAAGAATTATACAAACAATTTACATACTCATTAAAAAAGACATAATGCAACTAAACATGTAGAAACACAAGCTAAGAATAAGGTGTGTTAAAACTAACCACTCCGGGTGCTAAGAGAATGTAAGAAGCCCTAATCGGTTGAACAAATGGTTCAGTAGAGATTCGGTTCAGCTCATGCTTCATATTTTTGAATAAGCAAAGACTGAAATGATGATTCCTTGGCGGGAGGAGGGAAGACAGAATACTGAAATCTGCTTCGGAAAGGATGTAAGTGTCTGTACGATTGCTCTCTCGTGGGTGGAGAAGATGGTCTGCTCTGGCGAAATGCCTTTGTGCTCTAATATTCGGGGAATATTTATATATAAATAGTAAGGTCAATACGCATGTTTAAAGTGCACTTGGCTGGTAGTGGTGTATGTATATATATATATATAATTTTATATATATATATATAGATATAATATATATATATATTATAATATTATATATATTTTATATATATATGTGTGTGGTGTGGTTGTGTGTGTGTGTATGTGTACATATACAATATGCATATGTATAATATCAAGGGATATATATATATAGTAATATATAAAATATTATATAATATATTATTATATATATATGTATTTTATATATAATATATATTATATATATATATATAATATATAAAATTTATATATAATTATTAAAACATATACACACACACACACACATACAACAAACGAAGGGAAGTAGACGAAAACACAGGAATATCTGAAGGCTTTTTCGCATTTACTGCTTCATCAGGACATACAAGACAGAAACTACATAGAGTGTATAAAAATACATTTACTAGGCGGTCAGGTCACGTCGGTAATCAGGTGGGGTGACGACCTTGGTAGTTTCGTGGCTCCCTGTTGCGGTGTTGAAATTGCAAGTTCAATGTATGAACGCCGCTTCTACCAACTTCCTTCTACCTTATGATGGAGGCCTAGGGCCAACTTGGGGAGATTCTTATATGCCCTGATGAAGCAGTAAATGCCTAAAAGGCCTTCGGCATATTCGTGGTTTTCTTGACTTCCCTTCGTTAAATTCTACTTGCAAATTTTTTGACTTGAATTTCCCCCCACACACATACATACACAAACACACACACACACACACACGTATATATATATATATATATATAATATATATAATATAAAATATATATATATATATTATATATATATATATATATATACGTAATATAATATATATATATATATATATATTTTATATATATATATATAATATTATATATATATATACGTATATATATATAATATATATATTATATATAATATATATATAACATTGCAATGAAAGAATGCTTAA
>NC_051424.1:17281443-17284995 GCF_015228065.2 Penaeus monodon
TACCCTTGGTGAAGGTTTGTCGGGAAATAAAAGTGGTGGAACCCCCCGGCCCCTTTAAACTCGCTTCCCCAACTAATAGGAGGAACTTCTCTCCCGCTTTAAAAATTACACTGTAATAGCAGCTATTGTAGGGGAAAACCCATAACGTAGAACCGAGGGTTTTTCACAGATACCCCCACGCCCGCTCCCGACAGTTTCACCGCAACCCTGGGGGGGGAGTTTATAGGGTTTTTATTCTTATTAAAAAAACCCCAGGGTGCAGTTTTTGTTTACCCGGACAGAAATATATATCATGTATGTAAATATATATATATATATATATAATATATATTAAATTATAAATATATTATATATATATATATAATTTTTTTTTTTTTTTTTTTTTTTTTTTTTTTTGGGTGTGGTGTGGTGTGTGTATTGTGTTGTAATTTTTAATATATATAATAATATTTTTTAATATAATATATATATATAAATTATTTTATTATACATAATAAAAATTTATACAAAAAATGTGTGTATTTATACATGTATATAAAATTATATAACCAAAAATATATTTTTTATATTTTTATAAATATATATATATTTATATATATATTAATATATGTGTGGTGTGTGTGGGTTTGTGTGTTTGTGTGGGGTGTGTGTTGTTGTGTCATAATTATGTTATTTTAATTTTGCATAATTATAATATCTTACATATATACATGAAAAGATGCTGATTGGGTCTTATGATGCCTGGGTTTCCCCCCGTATAACCTACGGATCCCTGCAAAAGGGGCACATTACTACCCAGATTTATTATTAATTTATTAAAAAATAATAAAAAATAAAGAGAAAATATAAAACAAATAGAAAAAATTTAAAATCAGCAAAAAATTTTGTAAAAATAAATCGAAAGTTTAAAATGTCCCTTTTTGGTCTTGGGGACCCTAATCTCACGTAACGCCGTGTGTGTAGCTTCTCCTATTTCCTTTCTTCATCACCCGTCACTTACTCACCCTGTGGCCCCTTCAGCTCGCTTTTGCCTCACGCCTCACAGTGCGTTTTGCGGACTACACAGCATTTTCCACTCCACACCGGAAAAAACCCTGTTAATGTTTTTAAACCCCCACTAATTTCGCTCTTTTCTTATTTTTTTGGGTTCATTGTCAATTTCCTTTTTCAACTTTCATAACGAAAGCTTCTCCTTGCCAGGAGTTAGTGGTTTTTCCCCCTTCGGGTGGTAACACACACCCACACACCCACACCACACACAAACACACACACACAAACAAAACCCCACACAAAACATATAATAAAATATAATATTAAATAATATATATATATATGTATATAATATATATATATATATATATATATATATATATATTATATGCATTATATAAATATTATGGTGTGTGTGGTGTGTGTTTGGTGTTTCTTTGTTTTGTGTGGTGTGTGTGTGTAGGGGTTTGGGTATGTATACACACCACTAAGCAATATAAATATTTACAAAAATACATACATTCATAAATATTTTAATGTACATTATATATTAATATTATATCATTATAATATAAAATATAATACATAATATTAATAATTTAATATATATATAAAATTATATATATATGTATTTTTAATATTTAATATATAATATAATATATATATATTAATTATATATTATTATGTATGTATATTAAGGTGTTATTATATATATATATATTAATATATAAAATATAAATTTTTATATAAAATATAATATATATTTTAAAATAGGTATATATAGTAAAATATAATTATAATATATTTATATAATATATAAAATTTATTTTATATATGCAGAATTGGTGTTTGTGTGTGTGTATCTATCTATCATCTATCTACATCATCATCATCCATTATATAAGTATATTTTCTATATATGCTATAAATTAATATATATTTATATAAAAATAAATTATAATATAAATTATATTTTTTATGTATATATATATGTGTTCCGTTGGTGGGGGGTGATGTTTGTGTGTGTTGGGTGTTTTGTGTGGTGGGTGGGTGTGTGTTTGTGGTGTGTGTGTGTGTGGTGTTGGGGGTGTTTGTGTGTTTGGTGGTGTTGTTGGTGGTGGTTGTGGGGTGTTGTGTGGTGTGTGTGTGTGGGTGTGTGTGTGGTGTGTGTGTGGTTGTGGGGGTGTGTGTGCGTGCGTGTTTTTGTGTGTGTTAGTGTTTAGATATATATAAATATAAATAAATATATATATATTTGTATATATTATATTAAATAATATATATACAAATAGGATATTAAAAATTAATATATAATAATATATTTTTAAAAATTATATAATAATATATATTTTATTATGTATGATATTAAATATTATATATATAATATATATTAATAATATATGTTTTTATTATAAAATTATATATAAAAATTTATATTAATATATATATGTAATATTCAAATCACATATAAAACCACAAACACACGACACCACCACACACAACACACACACACATACAACACACACACACACACACACACACAATATATCTATATATTATTATTATAAATATAATATATATATTTTATAGGTGTGTACCCCCCCGAGGGGGCAAACAACCACAATGATATTATATAAGCGGTGTGTATATAAAATTAATATAAATATTATATATTAATATATATTATATATAATATATATATATATTATACACACACAGCATAATATACATACTATTAGTGGTTGTTTGCCCCTGGGTGGGTACACACCTATATAAAAATATATATTAAAATAATATATTATATAAAATATATATATATAAAAAATTTTATAATATATATATGTAGTATTATATTATATATGCTTTTTTAATTCAAAACATATTTTGTGTGTGTTGTGTTAATATTTAATAATTATATTTTATATAAAAATATTATATATTATATATATATATAAATATATATTATGAACCACACCCCAAACACCATACCAAATATATATATATATAATTATTAATATATAAAATATTAAATATATATATATATATATATAAATATATTTTAACATACTGATATTTTAATTTTTCGGGTAGACAAAAAACTGCACCGGGGGGCCCCCTTTAAACAAGAATAACACCCTATTAGCCCCCCATCCCATGTTGGGGTGAAGCTGCGGTAGCGGCAGGGATATTGGTAAAACCCCTTGGGGTTTAGATTACTGGTTTCCCATACAATAGTCTGGCGTATTACTTTTAACTGTTTCAAAGGGGCAGAGATAGCCCTTAGTTAGGAGACTGCGATTGAAAGGAGCTGGGGGTTTCCCATCGACTTTTTTTTTTTCTCCTGAAAAACCTCACACCAATGTTTAAAAACAGAAATGATCATTATCCCACACGCCGTCGCGGGGTTATCAAGGGGGCGTTTTTCAGTGGGAAAAACCCGGCTAAAAATGTAAATAGCATTGGAGAAAAAAAAAAACATGCCCAAATTAAAAAAACTTTAAAAAACGGAAGGGGAAAACGTAAAAAATAAAGATTTGGGAAATACTACTGTTTTAAAGGGAA
>NC_051424.1:17292595-17300095 GCF_015228065.2 Penaeus monodon
TCTTCAGCACCCAACACTCAGAACCATATGACGCAATGGGAAAACTAATGGTTATATAACCTCAGTTTTGTCGTAAGGAGGTAAAGCTTCAGTCTTCCAGATGTTACTGAGAGTCAAACTTGTGGCGTTTTTGGCAATGCAATTCTTCTTTTTTATCTTGGTGAATCACCATATGTATTAGTTTAAAACAGCTCCAAGATAAGTGAACTCTTTCACAATTTCTACAACCACTTCCATTGGATTGTAACATGCTCATCATCGTTCATGGCGGTTATCTTCGAATCTCAGATCTTAGTTTTCTGGCATTAGGAAAACAAACAGCCTTTTCCCTTGCTTCTCTAACTATCTACAGTTGTTGTAAGTTCATTGAACTGCTGGCAATTAAAAACTATGTCATGTGCATATCTTAGATTTGATATTTTGTATACTCCAACATCTACAGTTGCTGCCACAAATTCTCTAAAAGCATCTCTCATAATGGCTCAGAATATATATTAAAACGGTGCGGAGACAGGAAGGCAACCTTGTCGCACCCCTTGGTTGATTTGAACCATTCTGTTAACCATAAAGTGGTTCTTACAATGCTTGTGTGTCATACATGGCTTTTATTAGTGGACGATGTGTTTCGGAAACACATATCTTTCATGTGATCAATAGTATCAAAAGCCTTCGAGTATCGATGAAACACAGGTATAGGTCTTTTCTGTGTGCTCTGTTTTCTCTATGATTAATTTTAGATTTAGAATCTGGTTTCTGGTACCTTTCCAGGGTGAAAAACTGCTTGTTCGTCTGCAATTTCTTCTCTTAACTTCAATTCATTCTTTTTGCAATTAATTTTCAGTACAAAGTTTTGCTGCTGTGACTTATTAACAACAGTCCTGTACTGCTGGCATTGGAGTGCATACCTTTTTTAGTATGGGAGTAAAGACTTATTTTACAGGTCTTCTGGCCATCTTCTTTCATTCCAAATTTTTCCCTTTTTTCCCCTTTTTTTTTTTTTTTCCCCCCTTTTCCCCCCCCCCCCCCCTTTTCCCTACAAATTTTGTAGAAGTATTCAACACTTTCGCCAGCATTATTGATTAGTTCTGCTGTTATTCATCTATTCCCGGGCTCTTGTTATTCTTTAATTCTATGGCTAATTAGTGCATTTACAGTTTTTTTTCGTGCAGAATCATAGCAAACTCCGTGACTATAATTTCCTTCTTCTTTCAGAAAAATGAACTGTCTATTTTCTTAGTTTTGGAAACTTCCATTACGTTTCCAATTGTCTCACTGATTCTAGTATTTTGAATGTTGTATCTATCCATCATTTCGTTACAGACAGTAGTAATTTACCCAACTCTTTCATTTTCCTAATCCACGTTCCGATCTAATGTGTTTCTTAATTGGACATGTGTCTTTGTCTTCCAGATGCCTATTTAATAGTGTCAGCCAGGTGCCTACTGAAAACAACGCGCCCCTTGCTAACCCACGCGGACGGGCGATTTGTGCATGAATTCTCATTTCTGTAATTTGAATCATTGGTGTAGAGGTGGGGGATTTGTTCAGGAGAAAAGAAAATCGAGTGGAATCCCCCAGCTCCTTCTCAACTCGCAGTCTCCAAGTAAACTAGGAGGAAACTATCTCTGCCGCTTGAAACAGTTTTACACGGTAATACGCCAGGACATATTGTATGGTGAAACCAGATAATCAGTAGAACCGAAGGTGTTTTCAACAGATATCACTGCCCTGCTGCCGACAGCTTCACCGCAACCCTGGCATGGGGAGCTAAAATAGGGTGTTATTCTGTTCAAAGGAACCCCAAGGGTGCAGTTTATTGTCTTACCAGGAACCAGATATATATATCAGGTATATCATATATACTATATATATATATCATATATATATATATATCTATATATATATATATATATATATATATATATATATATATATATACATATAGATAAAGTATATATATATATATATATATATATATATAATATATGCTATATATATAATATACGCACATACACACACACACACACACACATATGCATGTGTATGTGTGGGTGTGTGTGTGTGTGTGTGTGTGGTGCGTGTGTGTGCAATGTGTGTGTGTGTGTGGTGTGTTGTAAGCTTGCTTGTCTTACGTGTCTGCTGTATGTATGTGTTTGTGTGTGTGGATATTAATATATATATATAGATATATATATATATAATATATATATAATAATATATATATATATATCTATATGTATAGCGCGTGGTGGTGTGCGTGTTTTTGTATATAGAATGTATATAATTATATATATATATATAGATATATATATATATATATTATATATATTCTATATATTTATTATATATATAATAGTATATAGAATTATATATAATTAAATATGTATGTACATAAATATGTGTATACATGTACATATATTTGTATATATATGTATATATATATGTATATATGTATGTATATATATACATATATACACATATACACGCACTAACACACGAACGCACACACACACAAACACACACACACCCACACACACACACACACATCACCACACACACACACACACAACACATCACACACACATCACACAAACACAAAACACACTACACACACAAACACACACACACACACCCACACACAAACACACACACACCACACACACGGACAACATTATATATAAATAAATAGAGATATAATAGATAGATATAGATATATAGATATATATATATTAATATATGTGCATCGATTATATATATATATGCATATATATATATAATATATATATATATTATATATATATATTCTTTTCCCTAACAAACCCTACACAAGATTAAAATACAGAAATGGGAATTCATACCACATCGCCATCGGCGGTGGGTTATCAAGGGCGCGTTGTCAGTAGGCAACCAGGCTGACAATATTAAATATGCCTCTGGAAGACAAAGAAAACATGCTCCAATAAGAAACACATTAAAATCGGAACGTGGAATGCTAAGGAAAATGAAAGAGTTGGGTAAATTACATACTGTCGTAGCGAAAATGGATAGATACAGAAATTCAAATACTAGGAATCAAGTGAGTCAATTGGAAAACATAATGGAAGTTTCAAAACTAAAGAAACAAGACAGTTTTTTCTGGAAAAAAAAGAAGGAAACATATAGTCACGGAGTTGCTATGATTCTCACGAAAAAAAACTGCAAATGCACTAATTAGGTTACAGCCAATAAAGTATCGCATTTAAGTAGAATACAAGCAAAACCTCAGAACATTAGTATTATACAATGCTACGCACAAACCAACATTGCAAGGTAATAAGAATGGAAATTTTTTTAACACTCTCCAAGAAACTTAGACACAATCTCTAACGAGATGTAAAAGTAATCATGCGTGTGTGTGTGTGTGTATCTATATAATATACTATGAGTTATATATATAATATATAGAGATATATATATAGATATATATAGATAGATAGATATATATATATAAACAAAATATAGGTATAAATATTACATATATATCTATATATATATAGTATATTTATACACATAGTAGTTTGTGTATATATATATATATATATTATTATAATATAATATATTATATATATATATAATATATCTTATAGTTATAATATTACATCTATATATACACACACACCACCCACACATGAATTACTTTTTACATCTCTGTTAGAGATTGTGTCTAAAGTTTCTTGGGAGGTGTTATAAAAAATTTCCATTTTTAATTACTTGCAATGTTTGGTTGGTGTAGCATTGTATAATAATTACTAATGTTATGCGGTTTGGCTTGTATTCTGACTTAAAATGCGATCCTTTATTGGGCTGTACCTAAATTTAGTTGCATTTGCAGTTTTTTTTCGTTGAGAATCATAGCAAATCCGTGACTAGAATTCCTGCTTTTCAGAAAAAACATGTTCTTGTTGTCTTTAGTTTTGAAATTCCATTATTTTCCAATTGGACTCACTGAGTCCTAGTATTTGAATGTTGTATCTATCCATTTCGTTACAGACCGGATGTAATTTTACCAACTCTTATTCCTTACCATTCCACGTTCCGATTTTTATATGTTGTTTCTTAATTGGACAGTTTTCTTTGTCTTCAGATGCATATTTAATATTTGTCAGCCTGGTTGCCTACTGAACAACGCGCCCCTTGATAAACCCACGCGGATGGCGATGTGGTATGAAATTTCATTTCTATATTTAATCATTGGTTGTAGATGTTTGTTAGGAAGGGAAAAGAATATATATATATATATATATATATACTATATATATATATATATATATATAATTAATATATATATATATATTATATATATATATATATATATATATATATGCATTATATATATAAATCTATGCACATATATATAATATTTATATATATATATATATATTATATATATAAGGTATATATATATTTATTTTTAAATATATGTGTGTCCGTGTGTTGTGTGTGGGGGGTGTGTGGTGTGTGTGTGTGTGTAGTGGTGGGGGTGTGTGTTGTGGGGGTGTGGGTGTTGGTGGGCTGTGTGTGTGTGTGTGGGTGTGGGTGTGGGTGTGGTGTGTGTGTGTGGTGTGGGTGTGTGTGGTGCGTGCGGGGTAGTGCGTGTATAGTGTAATAGGGAGAGATATACATACAGATAGACAGATAGTATAGACAGAATATTATACCTATATATGATACAGACACACACCACACACCACACACACAACACACACACATTATATATATATATATATATATATATATATAGCATATATTATATATATATATATATATATATTATATATCTACACATAATGATTTATGTATATATACAAATATATGTACATGTATACACATATTTAGGTACATACATATTCATAGAATTCATATATATATATAAATATAGATATAGAACTATATATACTATACTAATATAGTATATATATAATAATATATATAATATAATTATATATATATATATAATATATATAAATGTATTTCAGAGACGTATACTGTGGCTTATAATTTATATATTATATATATATATTTTATATATATTATAATATATATATATACTATATAAATGTACTCACACAGATATGTATAGTATTATATACACAGATATTGTTTTATATATATATAATATATATATATATATATATATAATATATTATATATATATAATTATATACACACACACAAACCACATACATACAAGCAGACACGTACAGACAAGCAAGGCTTACACAAACACACATCAAACCACACCACACACACAACCACACACACACACACACACACACACACACACAATTTCACATGCATATGTGTCTCGGTGTGTGGTGGTATGTGCGTATATTATATCTATATATATTATATCTAGATATAGATAGAGATATATATATGAGACATAGAGATATATATATATCTATGATGTGATATGTTTGAAAAAAATAGAGTATAGAGATATATATATATAGAGATAGAGATAGAAATAGACACACACACACCACACACACACACACACACATACACAAATATATATAGATATATATAATATATATATATATATATATAAGTCTATATATATATATATATATATATATATATATGATATATATATACATGATATAATATCTGCTGGGGTATAAGACAATAAAACTGACCCTGGGGTTCCCTTGAACAAGAAAATAACACCTATTAGCTCCCATGCCAGGGTTGCGGTTTGAAGCTGTCGGCAGCAGGGCAGTGGATATCTGGTGAAAACACCTCGGTTCTACTGATTACTGGTTTCAAATACAATATGTCTGGCGTATTACAGTTGTAACTGTTTTTCAAAAGCGGCAGAGGATAGTTCCTCTAGTTACTGGAGACTGCGAGTTGCAGAAGAGAGCCTGGGGGAGGAGATTCCACTCGACTTCTTTTCTCTGACAAAACCTCTACACCAATGATTAAATACAGAAATGAGAATTAATGCCACATCCCCGTTTCGCGTGGGTTATCAAGGGGCGCGATTGTTCAGTAGGCAACCAGGCTTGACAATATTAAATATGCATCTGGGAAGACAAAGGAAAACATGGTCCAATTACGAAAACACATTAAAATCGGAACGTGGATGTAAGGAAAATGAAAGAGTTGGGTAAATATACATTACTAAATGCTGTAACGAAAATGGATATAACAACATGTCAAAATACTAGGAATCAGTGAGACCAATTGGAAAAAGTAATGGAAGTTTCAAAACTCAAGAAAATACGACAGGCTTTTTTGGAAAAGAAGAAAAGGAAATTATAGTCACGGGAGTTGCCTATGATCTCTCACGAAAAAAAACTGTAAATGCACTAATTAGCCATAAAAGAATTAAAGATAACAAGAGCCGGGAAAAGATGAAATAACAGCAGAACTAATCAATAATCCTGGCGAAAGTGTTGAATACTTCTACAACTTGTACGAAAATTTAGGAATTGAAGAAGTGGCCAGGAAGACTGGGTAAAATATAGTCGGTTACTCCCATACTAAAAAAGGTGATGCACTCCAATGAAGCAGAGTAACAGGGGACAGTTGCATTAATAAGTCACAGCTAGCAAAATTTTACTGAAAAATTATTGCAAAAAGAAGGAAATTGAAGTTTAGAGAAGAAACTTGCAGACGACCAAGCAGTTTCACCCTGAAAAGGGGATAGCCAGAAACCGAGATTCTCAAATCTAAAAAATTAATCAATTAGGAAAAACAGAGAACACCAGAAAGGACCTTATACGGTTGTTCATCGATTACTCGAAGGCTTTTGATACTATGATCACATGAACGATATGAGGTTTCCGAAACACATCGTTCCAACTAATAAAAGGGCAATGTATGACAACAACAAGCAATTGTAAGAACACTTATGGTTAACAGAATGGTTCAAAGTCAACACCAAGGGCGTTGCGACAAGGTTGCATTCTGTCTCCGCACCTTTTTAATATATTATTCTGACGCAATATGAGAGAAGCTTTAGAGAATGTGAGTAATGTAGATGTGGAGTATAAAAATATCAAATCTAAGATATTGCCGAGACATAGTTTTAATTGCAGCAGTATCAATGAACTACAACAATGTTAAGATAAAGTTAGAGAAGCAAGGGGAAAAGGCATGGTTTGTTTCTTAATGCCAAGAAAACTAAGATCATGAAGATTCGAAGATAACGCATATGAACGATGATGAGCAGTTACAAGCAATGGACAGTGTTGTAGAGAAATGTGAAAGAGTTCACTATCTTGGAGCTGTTTTAAACTACTACAATATGGTGATTCACCCAGAGATAAAAAAGAAGAATGCCATTGCAAAACACGCCACAGTTGCTATCAGTAACATCTGGAAAGACTGAAGCATTACCTTCCGAACAAAACTGAGGGTATATAAACTCATTAATTTTCCCAATTGCGTCATATGTTCTGAGTGTTGGGGCTGAAGCGAAGATAGACAAGAAAAGGGATCAATAGTTTTGAA
>NC_051424.1:17305095-17344094 GCF_015228065.2 Penaeus monodon
CTCTCATCAGTAAAAATGTTTAAAGGAAATTACGAGAGCATTTTAAAGAAAAGAGGATTCCCAGCATTATTTTCCAATTTGCTAAGAGCATCAATAAGCCTTTGAATTTCTGCTTAACTCCATACCCGTGCGCTCTGCCTTCCGCGAAATTGTCGCTGTTTCAAACGCCGTTGAGAACTAAGAATCATGCTGAATCCTAGGCTTCCGCGATAGTACCGATAAGCTTCAAAGCAAAAGAAGTAAATTGCATCGTAAATTCTTCTTGGCCAAGACTTATCAATCAATCACTGCGGCTTTACAATGTCTATATTGATGCAATGGTCAGGGAATGACTGCATTTCGCCGTTAGTTCGATTCTCCTCCTATTGCTGTTGAAAAAAAACGTTGTTAATTCACCGTTAAGCATTCTTTCATTGCAAGTTATATTATATACCATTAAATATATATATATATATATATATATATATATATATATTAATATATATATTATCGAATATATTATATCTATATACATATATGATTATAATACCACACGTGGGTGTGGTGTGTGTGCGTGTGTGTTTGTGTTGTATGTGTGTGTGGAATTCAGTCGAACACATTGCAAGTAGAATAACGAAGGGGGGGGGGAAGTACAAGAAAACACACGAATTATGCCGAAGGCCTGTTGCATTTACTGCTTCACAGGGATATTAAGAATCTCCCCAATGGTCCCAGGCCTCCATCATTAAACAAGGTCGCCCCCACGGCAAAGGAGATGGTAGAAGAAGCGGCGTTCATACCATTCAACTAACAATTGCAACACCGCAACAGGGAGCCAGAACTAGCCAAGGTCGTCACACACCTGCTTACCGACGTGACCTGAACGCCTAGTAAATGTATCATATTGTAGATATCTGTATTATCTCTATGTAGCTCTAGTCTTGTATGTCCTGATGAAGCAGTAAATGCGAAAAAGCCTTCAGCATAGTCGAGTGTTTTCGTCTACTTCCCTTCGTGTTTCTACTGCGCGCGCGCGTGTGTATGTGTGGGTGTGTCTGTGTGTGTGTGTCTGTGTTGGTGTGTATTCTATATAATACATATATATATATATAATATATTATAAATATATATTATATATCTATACATATATATATATAATATATATATATATATATATGATAATGTAAATATATATATATATATATATACACATAATGTATGTATGTATATGTACACACACACACACACACGCACACACACACACACACACACACACACATATATCTATATATGAATATATATATATATATATATATATATATATTTATATATAGATATACATATATATAATATATTATATGTGTAGTGTGTGTTTATATATATATCTATATATTATATATATATATATATATATTATATATATATAATATATATATATTATATAAATACACAAAACGTACATTGCCAAGTGGCAATATACATGCGTTATTGACCATTACTATTAAATATATAGAATATTCGCCGATATTAGAGCGCAAAGGCATTTCGCCAGAGCAGACATTTCTCCCCACGATGAGAGCAATCGTGCAGACCACTTACATACTTTCTCCGAACAGATTTCAGTATTCTGTATCCCCCTCAGAGCCAAGAAATCATCATTCAGTCTTTGCTTATCCAAAAGATGAAGCATGAGCTGAACAGAATCTCTACTGCAATCCATTTGTTCACCGATTAGGGTTTCTTTACATTCTTAGCCACCCGGAGTGGTTAGTTTACACACCTGTATTCTTAGCTTGTGTTTCTACAGGTTTAGTTGCATAATTGTCTCTTTATGAGGCATGCAAATTGTTTGTATAATTTCTTATCAGCAAATATTCACTAAATGTAAATAAAACTCGTTTTATGTGTGTGTGTGTGGGGTGTGTGTGTTGTGTGCTGTCCTTGTGTGTGTGTGTATGTGTGTGCGTGTGTGCGTGTGTGTGTGTAGGTGTGCGTGCGTAGTGTGTGTGTGTGGAAGAGAGAGAGAGAGAGAGAGAGAGAGATAGTGTTTTTTTTTCTACAGCCATCATTCCACTGCAGGACCTAGACCTTCTCAGTTCACTACTGAGAGGTTATATGGGCAGTACCACCCTTGCCTGATTGGAGCCCTTCCTAATCAACCGCGGTTTCGCCACGGCCCCGGTGACTTCCGGACACATGCATTTGACTTCTCAAGGCGATTATGTTCATTTTCTAGGTAGGCAATCGAGGTGAAGTCCTTGCCCAAGGGGAACAACGCGCCGGCCGGTGACTCGAACCCTTTCAACTCAGATGCCGTCGTGACAGTCTTGTGTATGATGCTTAACCCATCGGCCACCGCGCCCTCTCTCTCCTCCTCTCTCTCCTCTCTCTCTCCGCTCTCTGTCTCTCTCTCTCTCTCTCTCAATCTCTCTCCTCTCTCCTCTCTCTCTCATCTCTCTCTTTTTCTATAGGATGTGGATAATTCGATTCTGTTAGAGGATGTGGAAAAATCTATTTCGGGTACCAGTGGACCACGTGGATGTTTTCCACGTGGAAGGCAATCAGTGTAGCAAGACCGGAGCCAGTGACCTCACCTCGCTCCCCCCCCATGCTTCCTGCAGCTGCTGTACCGCTCCTCCAGCTGGAGCGGTCACTACTTATACCGAGAATGACCTAGGCCCAGAGTAGTCCGTCGCAAGCGGACGAGCGCGCTAAGGTCAGCCCTTGGCCTACCTCGGGCGGCTGCCCGACACCGCGGCGCTTTAAACCCTTTAGAAAGTCGTAGGTCGTTCGTAGCGCCAAACCACACACACCACACCAAACCCCAAAACCCCACACCCACACAAAAACAACCCACCCCCAAACACACACACACCCCAACACCACACACACACAAAAACCACATATATATATATATAAAATATTATATTTATATATATATAATATATATATATATATACACCAACACAAAACCCCACCCCCACACACACAACACACACACCCCACACACAATATATAAATTAAAATATATTTTTAAAATTTAAATTTTATATATATAATATAATATTATATATATAAAATGTATGGGTTTTGGGTGTGTTGTTGTGTGGGGGTGTTAAACATATTTAAAAATAAAATTATAAATATAAAATATATTATTTATATTATAAATATATTTTTATTAATATTTTTTGGTTGGGGGGTTTTGTTGGTGTGTGTTGGTGTGGTGGGGGGTTGTGTGTGTTGTGGGTGGGGGTGTTGTGGGTCGTGTGGGTTGATGTATGTATGAAATTTATGTATCCCCATCATGTTAAATATATTATATATAATAAATATTATTAATTATATAATATAATTATTATTTAATAAAAAAACACAACAACACCACACACAAAAAAAAAAAAAAAAAAAAAAAAAAACACACACCCCCACAAACCACACAACACACACCCCACACACAACCCAAAAATATATAATATATATTTTAATAATTAATTTATAAATATTAATATATATTAAAAAACACCACAAACACACCACACACACACACACCACATTTTATAAAATATTATATAATAAAATTATATATATAATAATTTTAAAAAATTTTTTAAAAAAAAAAGAAAAAAAAATATTTATTTTATAAATATTTTAAATTATATATATTAAAATTTTAATATATATATATATTTATATTTATAAATAATTATAATTTTTATATTATATTAAAAAAATTTTATATTATATTAATTTATATTTTTTTTATATATTATATTTAATTTTTTCTATATATAATATTAATTATATATATATATATATAATATTTTTTAAATTTAAAATATATTTTTTAAAATTATATATTATATGTGTGTGTGTGTGTGGGGGCCGTGGGTGGGGGGTGTGTATATAATTATATTTTTATATATAAATATAAATAAATTATTATATTTTTTAAAATTATTAATATATATATGTGTGGTGGGGTTTTGGTGTTTTTGTGTTTTTTGTGTGGGTGTTGTGTGTTTTTATATTTATATAATATATATATTAAATAAAATATAAATATATGGTGTTGGGTTTGGTGTGTGGTTGGTGTGTTGTGGTGGTGGGGGGGGGGTGTGTTTTGGTGGTTGTTGTTGTTGTTTTTGGTTTTTGGTGTGTGTGTGTTTGTGTGGTGTGTTTGTACATTATTATTATTATTTTTTAAAATTTATATTATTATTATATATATATATATATATATTAAAACATGTATGCATACTACATACATACATACAACAACCCACCCACAAAACCCACACACCCACCACACACACCCACACCACCACACACACCCCCACACACACACCACAAATTTTAATATATTAAAATTATATATATTTATATATAATATATTATATAATAAAATTATTAATATTTTTAAAAATATATTATTAAACCCCCCACACCCACACCACACACACACACATACATAATATAATTATAAAATTTTATATAAAATTAATATATAATTATATATTAAATTATAATATTTATGTGGGGGGGTGGTGTGGTGGGGGTTTTGGTGTGTGTGGGGGTGTTGTGGGGTTTAAAATATATTATAATTATATTTAATATAATTTTTATAATATATATAATATAAAATTTTTGTTGGTGTGTGTGGTGTGGTTGTGTGGTGGTGGGTGGTGTATGTGGTGTGTGGTGTGGTGTGGTGTGTGTGGTTTTTGTTGGTGTTGTGTTGTGTGTGGGGGTTGGTGGTTGGTGTTGGGGGGTGGGGTTTGGGGGGTTTTGTTTTTTGTGTGTGGTGTGGTGGGTGGGGTTGTGTGGGGTTTTGTGGGTGTACATTAATCCATATATTTAATATAATTTAAATAAATTATTATATATTATAATATTATATATATATACCATTTTTAAAAATATTTAATTTATATAATATTTAATTATATAATTATATACACCAATTTTATTATTTAATTTTAAAATATATTATATATATTAATAAATTATGTTGTATGTATGTATCGGTATGTATGTTTAAGGTATATATACGTTTATATGTTTTCCCTATGTTATATCAAAAAGGTGGGGGTGTGGGGGGTTTTTACTTTATACACCCTCCTCCTTTTCTTCTGACTATCTCTATATACTGTTAATACTACTACATAAACACACAACAACACACACACACACACACCCCACACACCACCCACACACACCAACACACACACACACCATATATATATATAGAGAGAGAGAGAGGACAAACGAGAGAGAGAGAGAGTGTAAAAGGCTATCACCCCTAAAGTACAATGGTAAACAATTTATTTTTAACTTGTTAACGGTTTTTGACTCTTTATTTCTTAAGTTGATACCCGCGTTAAAAACACACGGACATGTCTAGTTTTAGGGGGTAATCGGGCCGCGCGGAGGTCACGGTCCCCCCCCCCCAGGGAGGCGGGGCGGACCTTTCGTGGGGGTAGTTTTAGCACGAACCCCCATAAAATGAGGCCCCAGTTTAAAAAAATGTGAACTCCCCCCCCTCGCTGACGGGTGGTTCTTTATTTGGGACTTTGGATCCCCCGGGGTAACCAGCCACGTGGTCCACGGGAAAAACAAAAAATAGATTTTCCACACCCTCAAACAAAAATAAAAATTACCCCACACCTATATTGCTCGGCCACCTACTCGCCCCTCGCCCTCGAGGCCCTTTCCCAAGGGGTGCCCAAACTTGGCTGGTCGCCCTCGTTTCTCGTGCGCCCGTCCTGGGCATCTTCTGGCTCCCCTTTCGTCCCTGTCGTCCTCATCCTCCTGTCCCCCTTTTGGTTTTAAGCCCCCTGTCCTCCTTGATTCCACACGCCTCAAAAGGGCCCGCCGGGCCCCCCTCCTTGATTCGGAACCCGTCTAGATTTCCCCTTGTAGTCCTCGCCCCCGGGCCCCCAAAACTGGCCGGCGTCCCTCCCCCACAGTCCCCCCCCAAGATTCTGGGGCCCAGGCCCCTTTTCGGGGGCCCCATGCTCGCCCCCTCCCCCTGTCCGCCGGGCGTCGCCTTGCACGCATCCGGGGCCCGACTGGTACCTGCGGCAAAGGGCGGTTCGCTGGATCTAGGGGATCCGCGGGAAACCCCCCGTAAACCTACACTGGACCCCCCTTTTAAAAAAACCTTTTTCTGACAAAAAATCTTGGTCCGCGGGCCCTATGGCGATTTCGATGACTTTTTTTCCCCGTATCCTGAGTGACCGGGAACTGTAGCATTTTCCTTCGGTGCGTGTCGGTTCCCCGACGCAATATATGGTCGGGGAAAACCAGATCATCCCTGTAGGGCCAGAGTAAGAAAAAAAAAAGGCAACAGAGAAGAAGGGGTGTTATTTACCACTAGCCAATTATTAAAATAATTTGCGGTTTTTAATGTTGGTTTTTAAATTATTTTTCGTTTTTTTTTTTTTGTGTGTTTTTTTTTTTCCAAAAAAAAGAAAAAAATGAAGAGGGGACGCGAAAAGGTCCCCCCAAAAACCCAGCTTAATCCAAAACTCTCTGTAATATGAAAAGTAATAAGGGGAAGACAAAGGCGAAACCGCGAAGATCTTTTTTTGAACCAAGTCCCCCACACAGATAAAAATGATGTAAATTGTACATTTTCGAACCACTCGAGACGACGGACAAAATTTGCGGGCTAAAGAATACATAATAAAAACTTTTTGCCGGCAAAATAAGAAGCAAACCCGCCTTATTAATGAAAAAGGGTCAGTGTCCTTTTTTTTCCCCTGGTGGTGAGTGGGTGAAAGGTGTGTGGGGTTATGCCTGGGTGAAATGACCCGCTAGCGTTTTTGAGAAAGGGAAGGCGAGAGTGCCTCATACAGAAAATTAATCACAAACCCCCAAAAATTAACGTTCACTATAACAAAAACTGAAGTAATTGCATGCAGCTATTTAAAATTTTTCAATACCACCTGAATTCCAACCCAAAATGTAGCACAGTAGTACGCATGAATGAATGGTGAACATGAAAAAAATATTCGCCATTTTTTTATCAAAACAAATCTTCTCGGGGGGCAGAAACTGAACTGCCCAGGGACTGTCTACTTTGCAAAGTCAACTTCAATAAAAAACCCAATAAAGGGGGGCCTATACCCCAAAAGCCCCCATAGACTGAGGCGACTCCCAGCCCCGGAATTAATAACCCTGCCCCCCTTCTGCCCCTATCTGTAAAAAGGGGCCCCCTCGCAAAATTTCCCCCAAGGATATTAAATTTTCAAAAATCAACAAACGCTTGGGGGGTTTCCCAAAAACTGCAAGCGACTTGAGGGGGGAGAGAAGGTTGGGTTAATAAACGAATAATGATTTTAGCTTAAACCCTATTCCCTACATTAATTAACGGACTAACCCCCGGGTCACAGCGATCCAAAGGGGCCGAACAAAAACTTCGGTTTTTTTGAATAAATTTTTTTTTATTGTAACCCACTTTCGAACAACAGAGCGAATCCCATTAGGCGTTTTACGCAACCCCGGGCAAAAAATCGGGCAATCCTGTGCACTATATATGGGGGAAGATCCTACGCTAAATCCAAAAAATACAATTTTGTTTTTCCTGCTTCGCTCTGTGCCGAAGAAGGGTCCCCCCAAAGCAATTAAAACAATGATATGTTTTGCTCCCAAAATTACGGGGAAACCAAACGGTCCCTGTCACCCTACCCCCCGCCCCACCGACCGGGAAAAAAGAAATGGGGGTCGGTCAAAAACGGAAACAATCTTTCTCTTCCAAAGTGACCGCAAAACGAAAAAAAGGGAACATCAGGTCCGGGGGGAGGGGTTTGGAACGAGATAAAAATGAATGATTTTGTGAAAATTAAAATAATCATTTTTCTTAACTAAGACGATATTTTTTTTTTATTGACACTACCGATCGCACGGAAGTGCGATCTGAGGTGGAAGAATAGTGGAAAACGTGCCATTTGCTGTCCCTTGGCACCTTTTAACCCAACAAAAAAAAAACGGCAACACATGTATGGGAGAAGGGAAAAGAAAAAAAAAAAGGGGCCCAAAAGTGAAAATTTTCGTGGTTTTTTTTTTTTTTTTTTTTTTTCGACTTCTTCTAGCGGTCGAGCGGAAATTTTTTTTTTCGGGGGTGGTGTGTCCGTGTTTTCATGCCCAAAAAATGCAAAAGGCCCCCCCCCCTGCCACCAGACTGTAAAAAGGCTAGCGTACTCTGTCGTGGCTACAGGGAGCAAAACACCGTAAAAGGGGTGAACCACCTTTTCGACACGCTACGACTTGTCTAAAGGGGTTAAAAGCGCCGCGGTGTCCGGGGCAGCCCGCCCCCGGAGGGAGGCAAGGGGTTTACCTTAGCGGCTCGCGCTGGGAGGACTTTCTGGCCTAGGTCATTTCTCGGTATTTAAAATTGACCCCCTCCAGCTGGGGGAGCGGGAGCAGCAGCTGCAGGGAAAACATGGGGGGGGAGCGAGGTGAGGGCAAAATGGCTCCGTCCCCGCTACCTGATTCTCCACGTGGAAAAAACCCCCGTGGTCCACTGGTACCCGAAAAAGAATTATCCACATCCTCTAACAGAAATAGAATTATCCACATCCTATAGATAGAAAGAGAGAGAGAAGGAGAGAAGAGAGAAGAGAAAAGAGAATGAGAGAGAGAGAGAGAGAGAGAGAGAGAGAGAGAGAGAGAGAGAGAGAGAGAGAGAGGGCGCGGTTTGGGCCGAGTGGTTAGAGCATCAGACACAAGACTGTCAACGACGGCAATCTGAGTTTCGAGGGTTCGAGTCACCGGCCCGGCGCGTTGTTTCCCTTGGGCAAGGAACTTTCACCTCGATTGCCTACCTAGAAAATGACATATCGCCTTGAGAAGTCAAATGCATGTGTCGGAAGTCACCGCCGTGGCAGAAACCGCGGTTGATTAGGAAGGGCATCCAATCAGCAAGGGTGGGTACTGCCATATAACCTCTCCAGTATGGAACTGAGAGAGGCCCTATGTCCCTGCAGTGGAATGAATGGCTGTAGAAAAAAAAAACACTTATCCTCTCTCTCTCCTCTCTTTTCTCTCTCTTCCACACACACACACACGCACGCACACATACCACCACACACACACACGCACACACATACACACACACACACACACACACACACACACACAACAACACACACACACACACATACACGAGTGGGTTTAATTTACATTTAGTGAATATTTTGCTGATAAGAAATTATACAACAATTTTTTGCATGCTCATAAAAGAGACATAATGCAACTAAACATGTAGAAACACAAGCTAAGAATACAGGTGTGTAAACTAACCACTCCGGGTGGCTAAGAGAATGTAAGAAACCCTAATCGGTGAACAAAGGGTTTTTTGCAGTAGAGATTCTGTTTTTCAGCTCATGCTTCATCTTTTGAATAAGCAAAGACTGAAATGATGATTTTTCTTGCGGGAGGAGGGGAACAGAAATACTGAAATCTGCTTTCGGAGAAAGGATGTAAGTGTCCTGCACGATTGCTCTCTCGTGGTGGAGAAGATGGTCCTGCTCTGGCGAAATGCCTTTGCGCTCTAATATTCGGCGAATATTCTATATATTAAATAGTATGGTCAATAACGCATGTATATGTGTGCACTTGGCATGTACGTTTTGTGTATTTATATATAATATATATATATATAATATATTATAATATATATATATATTATATATATATATTATATATATATATACACACACCACCATATATATATATATATATATTATATATATATATATAGATATATATATATATAATTATATTATATATATATACATATATATATATATGTGTGTGTGTGTGTGTGGTGTGTGGTGGCGTGTGTGTGGGTGTGGTGTGTGGGTACATATACATACATACATATGTGTATATATATATATCTATAATATATATATTATATATAATATATATATATTATATATATATATATATATATATATGTATATTATATTATATATTATTATAAATATATATATATATATATATATATATATATATCACACACACACACAGACACCACACACACAGCACACACACACACATACACACCGCCGCGCGCGCAAGTAGAACAACGAAGGGAAAGTAGACGAAAAACACTCGAATATGCTGAAGGCTTTTTCGCATTTTACTGCTTCATCAAGGACATACAAGACTAAGCTACATAGAGATATATACAGATATATACATATATACATTTACTAGGCGGTCAGGTCACGTCGTAATCAGGTTGTGTGCGACCTTGGCTAGTTCGTGGCTCCCTGTTGCCGGGTTGAAATTGTTTAGTTTGAATGTATAACGCCGCTTCTACCATCTTCCTTTTGCCGTGGGGCAGACCTTGTTTTAATGATGGAGGCCTGGGACCACTTTTGGGGGGATTCCTTATATGCCCTGATGAAGCAGTAAATGCGAAAAAGGCCTTCGGCATATTCGTGTGTTTTCTTGTACTTCCCTTCGTTTTTTCTTCTTGCAATGTGTTCGACTTGAATTCCCACACACATATACATACACAAACACACACCGCACAACTAACACACACACACACACGTGTGTATATATATACATATATGTATATATATATATAATATATATATATATATGATATATTAATATATTATATATAATATATATATATATATATATAATATGTATTATATAACTTGCAATGAAAGGAATGCTTAACGGTTGAATTAACACGTTTTTTTTCAACAGCAATAGGAGAGGAGAACGAAACTAACGCCGAAATGCAGTCAGTCTGACCATTGCATCAATATAGAACCATGTAAATCCTCAGTGATTGATTGATAAAGTCTTGACAAGAAGAATTTTACGATGCAATTTACCTTCTTGCTTTGAAGCTTATCGGTAACTATCGCGGAAAGCCTATGATTCAAGACATAAATTCTTAGTTCTCAACGGCGTTTGAAACAGCGACAATTTTCGCGGAAGGCAGCGCCGGGTATGGAGTTTAGAGCAGAAATTCAAGGCTTATTGATGCTCTTATCAAATGGAAAAATAATGCTGGGAATCCTTCTTTTCTTTACAATGTTTGTATTTCCTTAAACATTAACTGATGAGAGAGCAAATGAAGAGAATGTAAGGGTACTGCTGGACACTTCTCCCTTTAGTTGTGTAAAAGAAAACATTTCCGAAGTATAAGCAAGAAGCAAACACTCACACTTAGCAGCGCACGTGCGCGCAAAAACTGTGTCTTCATATAACAGTAGACATAATGCAGCTAAACATGTAGTATAACACAAGCTTATAGAGATACTAGGTGTGTAAAACTATACACTTCCGGGTGGCTAAGAGGATGTAAGCATAAAACCAACTAATCGTGAACAAATGCGTTGCAGTAGAGATTCTGTTTCGATCTTCAATGCTTCATCTTTTTGGAATATAGCAAAGAGCTGAAATGTAGACTGATTGCTTGGGCGATGGAGGGGATACAGAATACGAAATCTGCTTTCGGAGAAAGGATGTACTGTGTGCTGCTATCGTTGCTCTCTCGTGGTGGAGAAGATGGTCTGCTCTGGTTCGAATATGGCCTTGGGCGCTCTAAATATTGCGGGCGCGAATATTCTGATATATTTAGTTATAGTATGCGTTCTTAATACGTAAACGCATAGTATATGTGTGCACTTGGCATGCTAGCGTTTGTGTATTGTTATGATATATAGTACTATTAGTAGTAATGATAGTATATTAATATTATACTATAATACTTAATAATAGTATATACTTATATTATATATATATACACAGCACGTCATCCAGCTGAGATTAAATAGCGACTATCATATATAATAATAAATATATAGTATTATAATATATAGTATGCAGGTATATGATATAAATATATATAATAAATAATCATATATAAATAGCATTATATATATATAATGTGTGTGTGTGTGTGTGTGATGTGTGTGCTGTGTGTTGTGTGTGTTACAATATCATATCCTACATCTGTTGATCATCAGTATGAGTCTTTAGATAGTAATATCTGGATATATTATATAGATAGTATACTACTACTATATATAAATCTATAATGATATCTATGGTTATTTATATCTATATCTATTACTATAATTGGATATACTCGTATCTATAATATCCCTATAATATAGCTATTAATCACACACACACACAGACACCCACTTGACGAGGGCAGACAGGCACACACACACATACACGTGACCCAGGAAGCAAACCGCGCGCGCGCAAGTAGAACAACGAAGGAGTAGAGTAGATTATTACGAAAAAACACTTCGAATTTATGCTTACTGGCTTTTTTACCGCATTTTAGCTGCTTCATCAGGACATCAAGTATCTAGAGCTACGATAGGAGATCTATAGGGCAGATATATATCATACTAATAACATTTACTAAGGTGCGGTCAGGTCTATCACGTCGGGGTAAAAAAAAACAGGTGTGTGCGAACGTTACGTTGGCTGTAGTTCGTGGCTGGCCACTGTTGCCGTGTTCGATTGTTAGTTGAATGTAAGGCGCCGCTTCTACATGCTTCCCCTTTTGCCTGTGGGCGGGCAGACGCTTGTTATAATGATAGGAGGTCCTGGGACCACTGGGGAGATTCTTATATGGCCCTGTATGAGGCACGTAATATGGCGAACAGGCCTTCGCAGAGATTCGTGTGTTTTCTTGTAGCTTGGGCCTCTTCGTTTTCTTACTTGCATATGTGTCGCTATGAATTCCACAGCCCACTATACATACCCAGCACACACTGAGGGCACAACTAGCACGACCACATGCACAGCGTGTCTATATATATACATATATGTATTATATATATATTATTGATATATGAATTATATGTTTATATTAATTTATAGGTATAATAATATATATATATACTATATATATATATATACTTGTGATATATAACTTGGGGCACATGAAAGGAATGCTTAATCTGGTGAATTAATAACACCAGTGATACGTTTTTCAACAGGGGCAATAAGGAGGGAGAACGAACGAAGCGCATGAAATGGGCAGTGCAGGTTCTGACCAATTGCATCTAATGATAGAGACATTTAAATCTCAGTGTATTCGCTTGATAAAGTCTTGACAAGAGAATTTACGATGCTATTTGAGCCTTCTTTGGCTTTGAAGCTTGATCGGTAACTATAGCGTAAAGGCCTATGATTCAAGACATAAATTCTTAGTTGCTCAATACGGCGTTTGCAAATCAGGCGACATTTCGCGAGGCATCTTGCGCACGCGGTATGGAGTTAGAGGCAGTAATCAGGCTTATTTGATGTCTCTTATCAGAATGGAAAAAATTAATGTGGCTGGGAATCCTTTTTCAGGTGGAATGTTGTATTTCCTTAAACATTAACTGATGAGTAGTAGCAAATGAGAAGAATGTAAGGGTCTGCTGGACACTTCTCCCTTTATAGTTGTGTAAGAAGAAAACTTTCCGAAGTATTTTAAGCAAGTATGTATAAGGCACTCATCACTTGCAGCGGCGTGGCGCACGTGTGTCTGTGTTGTTTGTGGCGTGTGTTATGTATATATAGTTTTATATATTAGTACATGAGTATCATATTTTATTTATATAATTAGTTATATATATAGTTATAGTTTATATGTATATATATTATTATATTATATGCTATGGTATAGATATATATATATTTGAATATATTATATAATATATATATTACTATATATATTGATATTATTCGTATATTTCTCATACTATATATATTAGTTACAGTATATATATATTATGTTATATATTATATATATATAGGATATTGCCCTCAGTATTAAGTAGATCTATCTCTAAAGAATATATATCTTATATCTATACCTAATATATATAATCTATAGTAATATACTATTGATATATATATATTATATATATATAGTATATGTGTTGTGTGTTTGTGTGTATGTGTGTAGTGTAGTGGTGTAGTATATATGGATTGTATATATGCATGAGTTATTATAGTATCTTTAGTTAGTATATATATATATAATCTCTACTCCCTATATATTATATATATACTATATAATATTTATATAGTATAGGACGTATAATTATATAGTAGTGTGTATGATGTTTGTAGTATATGTGTGTGCTTTTGTATGTATGTCAATAAAAAAGCGTTGTGTATTCTCCAGCTTAGTAGTGTAAATGTCGGTTCTTGTAGGGTGCGTGTTTTCATACTGATTAATATTACAGCATTTATCATTCTGTGTCTGTACCTACAATAACAACTAACAAATTACTTGTACCCAAGTAGCCGAGCGCGTTCGCGAAAATTTGGGCTTTCGGCGCGGAGATATAAGTGGGCATTATTTCTGCGCGCGAGATGAGTAATTTGATGATAAGAGCATGAAGGTAACTTTACAACGACGATGTCGATCATATGGGAGGGGAGATTTCCCGACAGGAATCGAAAGTGGGGTGGACAAAACAGAATGTAGAGAGCAATGTCATCATGACAGATAAGTAAATATAGCTCAGCCGGGTGGATAGGATGTTGACTAGAGAGAGGGGTCGGCGAGGGCAGATAAACTAGAGTAGAGTAAACATATATTCAGTAGTTTCAATACATTTCAGGCATGAGATAACATCCATATGTACGGACTTTATGCTATGTGAAAGCTATATCACACACCACCCAACACATACTGCATACACATACACATATCATAAATTCACACACAATGCACGTACGCACGAAATATCAACATATCACATACAGCATATCCAGCATAACACATGACATACACACACAGGCAATCACACACCGACACACATCACAGCAACTACACACACATACACATAGCACACTACACATACCTCCATTAGAAAAATAAAAATAGACAGCAGCACATACACAGCACACTACTACTACACACTTATGCACATTCGACACGAGCACGACATATAGCTACAGCAGTCGACTGACACACACACACAGCACACATTCTACACATATGAATATATATATACTATTTAAGGTACTACTTATATAGTATATAGTATATATAATATAGTATAATAGCATATACTCACACACAACACACACACACACACACTACACACACACAACAAGTACACGCAGCGCACGCGACTGGCACGAGCACCACGCACCACAAAGCACACACACGCAGCGTGTGTGTGTGTGTATATATATCAATAGTAGTAGGCAATCTCTTATATATAGGCATATCATGTATCACCCCAGCACACTACACACCTACACGGGCATCACCAAGCAGTCACATGCACAGCACATCATCCATGGACGCACACGACACAGCACACACCTACACACGGACAACACACACACAGTACGATACACAGTCACACCACAACACACGACACACACGCATATTATTATATCCATATGATCTTAGCATGTAACATATCTTATACCATAATCGATTTTATAGTTAATATAAGTTTATTATTATTACTCTATATTATCTATATAGTTATATACTGACTACGCTTTATTTATATATTAAAAACCTAAAGCATAGATATATAGATATATCTTTTATTTGATTTTTTATTTATAGTAGAACAAAACACTCTATCCATCATAACAATTATAACATCTATAGTAGGATCTGTATCATAGGGCTAATATACAATCTATTAAATCATATATAGCTAGTTATATGGTATACCCTATATCTACTATAACCTACAGTATAGTATATACATTAGATACTATATAATGATATATAGCGCCTTATATACTTATCTATCTTAGATATATAGGTACTGAAGGTACTATATACATTATATATATATACGTATAATGGATCATCAGGCTACAGAGGCGTCGGTCCACGCTAGTCATCCATGTTATATATCTAGTATATTAATATAATTATATAGATACAGAGATGGCCCTTACTCTTGGTATATATCGGCTACTCGTATAATTATATTATATCGTAGCTATATCATAATAATAATATCACTAATACTATACTTAATATGGGCCACCTACGCACAGACTACACTAGTGCGTTATAGATCTATATATATTATGATATGTATGACTATAGTGTATTTTATATTATAATCTATAAATAGTCTTCACTAACATTATAATAGGCCTCCTCGTAATATCCATCCTCATATCTATTCTATACTTCTGTATATATACATATATGATTTATAATAGTAATATGACGTAGCATATATGGATACAATCACTAGGACGCGATCCTGGACAGTTATATGATACTCATAGGAGTATATATTCATTATTCCATTATATAATCGTAGTATGGGCTCATTATAATATATATAATATATATATATTATTACTATTATCATATATATGTACTATGTCATGCATGTCTCTTATAATCTCTCTATGGAATCTGCTTTCTATATATATATATAGCTAGGTTTATATACTCTATGTGATTCTAATAACGTGTATATATATTTATATATAATACTATATATATATATAGTGGCTATGCAAAGTCATTGCTGCGTAAATAGAGATGGTGAGTACTCGATAAAAAAAAGACACACCGGCGGAAGGGCAATGGCAAACGCAGCAAGAAAAAACAAAACCGCTCTAAATGCTAAGAAAAATGCATGGTAAGAGCGCATATTCGTTCATTAGGAGCGCGGCTGCGGTGGCGCGAATGTTAGTAGCGTGCTGGCTCTAAGACTGTCACGATGGCAATCTGATTGCGAGGGTTTCGAGTCACGGCGACCCGCGCGTTGTTGCCCTTAGGGCTAAGGAACTTCACCTTGATTGCGCTACGCTAGCCGGATGTGGTTGGGCGTCAAACCAGCCCAAGCAGTAGCTGGGCCCAGGCCCGTATTAAAATAAGAGAGAATGATTACCTATCTAAAGTATACACGGCGGCTACTCTCACTGTGGAAAAGGACTGGAACCACTATTCCGACTGCAGCGTCTCGCTCAGCTCGCATAGTAGCATCATACTCGACAGCACGAAAAACTACAGATTTAAGTAGTCATTGTCTGTGACCCACGGCTCAGACATGAACGCTGGTACCGTTAAAAGTAGAGAGATATATATATTACTAGGCATATATATATAACTTGATAGTTTATTAATAATAAGGTGATTATAGTATATGGATATATATACATGACCGGCTCCAGATACATCATTATAGTAACTTTCCTATACATGGGCACTACCACCACACACACAACATCTAGTCACGACACACGACATCACAGCACACTACACAACAACACACTATACTACATTAGCTACTAGATCAGCAGTGCAGCGAAACACATACACTTAATATTACATACACATACACATAGGCATTAACACACCATACTGACATCACTACAAGTCACAGCACGACAACACAGCTACACACCCTACACACACGAAAACACATCAGCCACTGCACAAATACACACAATCACACAGCACACAATACAACCACACGTTACGAACGTAAAAAACCTACACACACACTACACACACTACACAAAGCCTTTTATATATATTCACAACCCACATATATATTATTATATATATTGATATATATAATAGGTATAGTAATTATATTATATATTATTGATATATTAGTTGGTGTGTTGTGTGTGTGTGTGTGTGTGTGTGGGTGTGTGTGTGTTGTGTGTCTTGTCTCTGTGTGTGTGTTTTATATATATACGAAATATATATAATTATATATGTTTTTTGTTTTTAAGAAAGAAGATGGGGGGGGGGGGAAGGAGGGGGGGAAGAGAGAGGTGGGTGGGGGGTAGTTTTTTTGTTGGAAGGTAGGTCATTCATGCTGAGCGCAGTGTGCCACAGCATGATATCTTAATTGTAGTTTTCATGTTGTGATGGCTTCTTTGGGTGGTACGGTCGTAGGGTCCCTTAGCTTGCCTTTAGCACTCACGAGAGTGCCTGGTGTTACCTTTTATGTAATCATTCTCTGCTATTTTATCCGCGCTTGGAGCCCTTGAGCGACTGACATGGCTTGGCACCCAGTGGCTATGTAGGCAGTATCGAGTGAAGTTTCTTTTCGCCAGGAAAAAACAAGGCTCGCCGGCCGTGACTCGAGGGTTCTAAGACGAGTCACCGGCCGGCGGGCGTTGTGTATTATTATATATTTCATATACTCTACAAAATATATATTATTATATATAATTTATATACTATATAAAGGGGTATACTTAATCATAAATATATAGATATATATTTTAGTTGTGTGTGTGATACACTAACACATGCCACATACACTATAAGCACATATCAGCGTAGCATGTAGCTAATGCACGTACACGTAGTCTACATGGAGCACATAGCATCACGAGGCACACGCGACGGCGCGCTATGTCACCGGCACGCACTGCGGCGTCGGCATGGCACGCACGCACGCGCGTGGTGTGTGTATTATATTACATATATTTGCTAGATCCCTATATGATCACAGTCATGTACAACACAAAGGTACCTACAACCACACTATCAGAACAGCCACAGCATATTTATTATATAGCATTTACTACACATCGTAAATAATCTGTAGCCAGGACACACCACATAGTACATGTGTGTGTGTGTGTTTGTATGTGTGTGTGTGTGTGTTTGTGTGTGTTGTGTGTGTCTGTGGGTGTGTGTCTGTTTGTGTTTTATACATCAAATATATATAATTTTATCTCTATAGTGTTATGTTTATGTTCATCATTTATATACTGTCATCGCTTTAATTTTCATCTATCAGGTATGGTCCCACACTCCATGAGTAGAATAATTTTATTCCGCTTGAAGTATATTACAGATCATGTTCAGTGTTAGATATTCAAGCCTGCATAGAAGTAATTCAAAACTACTGGAAGCGGCTTTAACAAAATGAAAAATAGTTCATAGCAACAATGAAATCCTTTAGGCTAAAGATTTTAAATGATCATGAATTAACAAGCAAAATAACTTTTTATAGTTTCAGGCAATATATGAATCGATCATTGTAGCTACTCAAAGTATAGAATATGAATCATTTGGAATGCTATTGGATCATTGCTTATTACTAGGGAATGTCATCACTGAATTATCATATTACATTAATGGATAAAGCACCTTACATCTATGGCATGGCAAGGTTTGCCTCGTAAAGATGGTTTTAAATAAAGCATACAAGGCTTACCATCTCTATCTAATTCTAGCGCTCTACGTATCAATCTGTCTATCATCCAGGGCTGTATTAGAAATAAGCTACTAATACATTGAATTGATATAGTTCAATCGATGCATGATATTAACAATTTATATGACATAGATTGCAGAATACCCAGGTGATTATTTAGGGCTTTATCATAGTCAGTTTCAATTAATACGCATGCTACTTTTGGAAGCTTTTAAATCACAGGAGATTTAAACTATATCTGAACTAAGCCCACCAACTTTTCAGTTTTATCATCTTAATAGGGAGCAATGCGACCGAATAAATTACATTTCAGCGTAATTTCTGACCTGATATTTTACCGACATCATCTTTTGGTTACAAACTTAAAGTCTTTATCGCAATGGAGCTGGTCACGGATGGTTGGATAGATCGTTCGTTCGTCAGATTGTTATAACACGCTTCGGGGCAGATAACATAGATTAAATTCACGAATGCGCAGTGTTCTGCTAGATGCGAGATAGCTAATGTATTTATTAGGACTTTTCATTTCAGGTATCGTAATCAAAATTACAATTTTCAAAATTAAACTTGTTTTGTTGATAGCAATACGTCACAACATACATGTCCAATGATTTATTATATAACAGCCAGATAGTGTCATATTATTTCGCATATATATCAATCGACGTATTACGTATGTTTGAGCAGAGGGTGGAGTGCCGTGGACTCTCTCCCCATACTCCTTCGCCATCTCAAGCTCGATCTTCGGGCGGCTTCTCTTTCTAGCTTGTACGCATGCGACAGCCCTTCAATGCATCTATGATGTTGTCGGGATCAGTCTTGCTTGCGTTTGCTCTTCCCTCGGTTTTTCCTATTCACGCATCCGGCTGCGCAGCAAGTCTTTGTCTCAAGGTAACTTTGTATTCTCGATCAGGCATCGCCTGCCGCAATATTAATTTAGTTTTATTTGTTTGCTATTAGTGTCAACATGCTATGTCTTTACAATTATCTATTATGTCATGGCACTTCATCATTGGTGTTCCTCTTGCGTCGCATTTAACTACATAGTTATTCCGCCTGTAATAGCTAATCGGCAACCATTTCAAAGTTTTGTAAGCTATATGGATCCTTTTCCTGTCTATCTTCTTTGCAGTCAACTCATACTACTCAGAACCATATGTACTTTCGAATTGGTAAAACTAATGAGTTATTATAACTCATTTTGTTCGTTAGGTAAATCTTCAGCTCTTTCCAGATGTTACTGAAGAGCAACTGTGGCGTTTTTGGCAATGGGCAATTCTCTCTTTTTATCTCTGGTGAATCATCCATTTATGTATTAGTTAAAACGCTCGCTACGATTAAGTGAACTCTTTCAGCATTTATTATCAACCACTCCATTGATTGTAAGCATTTCTCATTCATCGGGTGCATTGGCGGTTTTATCTTCGAATCTTCATGATCTTAGTTTTCTTGGCATTAAGAAACATAATCGCAGCTGCTTTTCCGCTTTGCTTCTCTAACTTTATCTTACGTTTGTTGTTAGTTCTATTGATAGCTTTGCTGGCTAGATTAAGATATCCAATCTTACTTGTATGTCATGTGGCATTATACTTAGTATTTGATATTTTTATACTCGGGCAACATCTACAGTTACTTCACAATTCTCTAAAGCATCTATCATAATTGCTTCAGAGTATATATTAAAAAGGTGCGGAGGACAGATTGCAATTACGCTTGTCGCCCCCTTGGTTGACTTTGAACCATTTATATATATTAACCCATAAGTGGCTTCATTTACAATGCTTGTTGTTGGTCTATAGACTGGCTGTTATTGTTGGATTCGATGTTTTGGCGCGGAGAGCCCTCATTATCGTTCATGGGTGTCATAGTTATACAACAGGCCTTCAAGTAATCGATGAACACAGGTATGTATGGCTCTTTCTGGTGGTTCTCTGTTTTGTTCGTCACTAAAAAATGATTAATTTTAATTTATGATCTGTTTCTGGTACCTTCTTTTCGCAAGGAGTGATAAGAAACTGTACTGGCTTGTTCGTCTGCTATTTCTTACTCTTAATCTAACTTCAATTTCATTCTTTTTGTGGCAATAATTTTCAGTAAAATTTGGCCGGCTTGGTGATTATTAATGCAACTGGATCGCTGTTAGCTTGCTGCTATTGGAGTGCGAGTCACCTTTTTTGAAAGGTATGGGAGTAAGTACTTATTTTTACCCTAGTCTTCTGGCCATCTTTTTCATTCGGCAAAATTTTCGTATGCAAATTTGTGAAAGTTATTCAACTAGCTTTCGGGGCCAGTCTTATTGATTAGTTCTGTCACTGTTAAAATTAATCATCTATTCCCGGCTCTTTGTTATTCGTTTAATTCTTTTATGGGCTTAAGTTATGCATTTACTAGTTTTTTTTCGTGAGTATGCATATGTAACGAGATCTGCCAGTGAGCTTATAATTTCGCTATCTTCTTTTCGTAAAAAGAACTGTCTTATTTGTTGCTTTGAGTTTTGAAGACTTACCATACTTTTCCATGTGGTCATTCCTGATTCTCTAGTATTTGAATGGTTTATTCTAGATGAACCATTTCGTTCGTACAGTATGTATATTTACCCTACACCGAGCCAAGTCTCTTTTCATTTTTCCTAGCATTCCACGTTCCAGATTTGGGGGGGGGTGTGTTTCTTGATTGACATGTTTCTTGTGCTTCCAGATGCATATTTAATATTGTCGAGCGGCTGGTTGCGTGCTGACTGAACAAGCGCGCACGGCTTGATAATCGCGGCAGCGGGCGACGGCGATGTGCATGAATTCATCATGTCTGTAAATTTATCATTGGTGTAGAGTTTGTCATGGAGAGAAAGTAAAATAGTCGAGTGGATCCGCCGCAGCTCCTCTGCATACTCGGCAGTCTCCAAGTAACTAGAGGTAACTATCTCTGGCTTGGCTTTGAACAGTTACACGGTCATGAGAGAAAAGATGTATATCCCCATTACTTTAAATATTGTATTGTGAATACCAGTAATCAGTAGTAACCGAAGTGTTTTGCCCAGATATCTCAGGCTGCCTCGTTGGGCTGGCCGACAGTATCTTCACCTGCGCAACCCTGGCATGGGTTAGCTATGATAGGTGTTATTCTTGTTCAAGGGGACCACCCCCCCCCGAACACCCCAGGGTGCAGTTTATTGTCTTACCCAGGACAGAATATATATAGATCATGTATATATAATATTAATATATTTATGATACTTATATATATATGATATATATATATAGTCGTATATATATATGATATTATATATATTTATATATATATATTATATTTTGTGTATGTGTGTGTGTGTGTGTAGCTGTGTGTGTGTGTACTCTTATATATATTATAGTATATATAGTCATAATATATTAATATTCGGTATATATGATCCATCGTCTCTAAGTATCGTCACTCATATATTGTATACGTATATCATAGGTAGTCAGTCTATAGTTATCTAGCTCAATAATATATGGTTTATATAATAGTAGTAATATACGCGTGCCTACACACGACACTATCACATCACTACATAGGCATGTGTATTGTGTATGTGTGTGTGTGTGGTGTGTGGTGTGTGTTGTGTGTGTGTGTGTGTGTGTAGTGTGTGTGTGTGTAAGCTTGCCTTGCTGCTGTAGGTCGTGTCTGCTTGTATGTATGGTGTTGTGTGTGTGTGTATATTAAAGTGGTTCCGATATATTATTATTATCTTGACTAAAGTAATACAATTCTCGCTCGTCAGATATTATATATATATATAGGTACCTATTAGTATAATATATATACGGTATACAGCAAATGACGCGTGTGTGTGTGTGGACGTGTTTTTGTACTATATAATGTGATATATAATGATCTATATATAGTTAGATTAGTAAAGTATATATTATAGTTAAATAGTATAGTATCCTATATAGTAACCGTATATAGTATACATTTTGTTATATAGGTATCTATATACATATAGAATATCTGTGTGAGTACATTTATATATATATGTATAATATATTATAGTATTTAATCGTATTATTATATAACTATATATTATAGATTATATACTATATTTATCTACATTATCGTAGTGTGGAATACATTATATATGATATATTAATATACATACATATAGTCATATATGGTTATAGTATATATAATATATCATATTACTATATTACTATAGCAGTTAAGTATATTAATTAGTCTAATCATGATGATATAGTACTATTATCTAAGTATATAGTACTATCATCTATATATATATAATGTACTGCTGCATAAATACGATGTGTCTACCGATGTGACACTATATTTGTATATATACCTATAAATGAGTGTGTATATATAAATACGTATATATATATGTTATATTAGATCTATGATATATTATGCCTAAGTGATAATATATATACTTATTGATAATATAGTATATATAAACTACGGCTACAACATATTTATGTATGTATATACGTTAATATATGTGACACATAAATCTTTTGTTTCCTACGTGGTATATCTAAGCATTATTTGATTGTAGCAATACATCTATTTATCAGTATATTATCTGACTATCTACTATATTATATAGATATATATAATAGATTATATATATAGTATGTATATTATTATATAATACCTTATAGAGCACATATATTATTCTATATAGTATATATATAATAATTGTATAATCTACGATCAAATGATATTCTACAACAGATATGTGTATTAATAATGAACGTTATAAACTATATATATATAACGTAGTATATAGGTTATATATATAAATACAATATTATGTATATATTATGAGTAAATGTAGATCACTACCGTTTATATGTATTCTGTATATATAACTTACACGATAAGAGTGTATAATATAGTAAATATAAACTTATACTTATCCTCAATTACTGAATATAATATATCTAAGTAATTTTTTAATTTTATTTATATAGTATGTTTTAATATATAACTGTATATTACCGTAAGGTTACTAATACCTATATATATGACAAAATGAACACGCACTAATGCCTACACACACTATCGGCATAATACATGTATATATAGTCCTAGGTATATGATATACTCTTATATTATTCATAGGTATAAATGATACATCATTAGTTAAGTATATAGTATGATATATAATTTATCTTATTGATATACTCTACACACACACATACACTATGTATACATAGGGCAAGCAGGAGCACGTAGCGACAGGCTTAAGGCTACACACACCGCACATCACACACATCACAATGGCACACACTACACTACCCTCACACATCCGCACACACATCAGCTACCACACATTACACTGCTATATGGTGTGTGTTGTGTGTGTATGTGCTTATATATAATAAATCTAAAGAAGAAAATAAATCGATACTATAATCAAAAGTTTATATAGAATAGGATAATATTCTATATATTATAAGATAATCATTAGGCATTATAATTATATATATATATTATTATTACAATATATAGTAATGTATACGAGGTAATTAAAAAATGCTATATAGATATATTATAAGGTATATAAGAATGTACACACTACTATTCACACACTACCCACACACACAAATGACACAATATATATATTATATATATATATTATAGTATATATATATATGGATATATTTTATATATTTAATATATATTTATTAGTTATAATTAGTGATATTAAATTAATAGAGATCATACTCGGCCATGATCATCTTTATACCTCTGTCCTGTGGGGTATTTTAAGAACAATAAACTGCAGCCGGGGTTCACTCCTTGACAGAATAAGCACCCTAGTTAGCTCCCATGCCTAGGGTGCGTGTAATTGCGTCGGCTAGACAGGGGCTAGTGGATATCTGTTGAAAACAACTTCGGTTCTACTTGATTACTGGTTTCAGCCATATCAATAGTCTGTTCAGTATTATCAGTGTCAACTGTTTCAAAGTGCACGGGGCAGATCTACAGATTAGTTTCTTCGTCCTTAAGTTACTTGAGTACTGGGCAGAGTTGGAGAAGGAGGCCTGGGGGATTCCAGCTCGCTTTTCAGAAAAACTTCCTGACAAACCATCTTAGCACGCATGATTAAATATGGCATAGAAATGCGAATTCATCCCACATCGCCCCTGCGGCGTGGGTTATTTTCAAGGGGGGCGCGTTGTCAGTAGTCAACGCAGGTCTGACAATATTAATATTCCCCCCGCATCTGAAGACAAAGGAAATACTATGTCCAATTAAGAAAGCACATTAAAAATCGAAGCGTGGGAATGTAAGGAAAATGAAGTGAGTTGGGGTGTAACTTACATTACTGTCTGTAACGAAATGATTAGATAACACATCAAATAGCACATAGGAATAAGTGAGACGCAAAATTGGAATAAGTATATGAAGTTTAGAAACTAAAGTAAAATAAGACAGTTCTTTTCTGGAACAAGAGAAGGAAATTTATAGTCAGGCGGAGTTCTTGTATTCTCACGAAAAAAAAGGCTGTAAATGCACTAATTGAGCCATAAAAAGTTAATAAAGAATAACAAGAGCCCGCATTGGAATAGATGAAATGAACAGGCAGACTATCAATAATGCTGGCGAATAGTGTTGAATTACGTGCTCAAACCTTATTTTGTACGAGAACTATTTGGTAATGAACGAAGATGGTCCGGGCGGCAAAAAAGCCCCCAGAAAAAGGAAAGACTGTGGTAAATATAAGTCTTATAAAATACGGATTATACCTAATAAGGTGATGCGACTCCTAATGGCAGCAGTATACAGGACTAGTTGGCATTATTACAGTCGACAGAGCGAGCAAAATTTACTGAAAATTATTGGAAAAAGAATGAACTTGAAGTTAGAGAAGTAGAATTGCAGACGAATAAAAAAAAAAAAGAAAGAACAAAGCAGTTTTTCAACACCTGGAAAGAGGTACATATCACGGGCAGTATCTAATCTAAAATTAGATACACAATAGACGTTTAAAAACAGAGAAGGGCCCAGAAATGACCTATACCTGTGTTTCATCGATTAGCTCGAAGGCTTGATCACTGATTGGATCCATGTAACGATATGAGGTTTTCGAAACCACATCGTCCAACCTAATACAATAGCCTTGTATGACCACAACAGGGCATATTGTAAAGAACGCAGCTTGATGGTTTTACACAGAATGGTTCAATAAGTAAAAAACCAAAGGGTGCGCAATAAGGTTGCATTGCTGTCTCCGGCGACCTTTTTAATTATATAGTTTCTGAAAGCAATTATGAGAGATTGCTTTAGAGTAATTGTGAAGTAACTGTAGATGTTGGAGTATACGAAAATTATGCAATATCTAAGGTATATGCCGATGACATAGTTTTTAATGCCCAGCTGATAATCAATGACTACACTACTGTTATAGATAAAGTTAGGAGAAGTCATAGGGAAAGGCTGGTTTGTTTTCTTATGCCTTAAGAATAACTAAGATCAAGAGATTCGAAAGGCTAAGCGGCGCATGAGACGATGATGGGCAATGTTTAAATCATGGAGTGGTTTGTAGATAAATGTGAATGAGTTCGCTTATCTTGGAGCTGTTTTAATCTAGCTTTTTTATTTTTCTATGCATATGTGATTCACAGCCAAGAGATAAAAGTAAGAAATATGCCATTGCCAAAAGCCAGGCAGTTGCTGTTACTCAAGTCATCTGGAGAAGACTGAGAGGCTATTACGCTTAACGAACAAACTGTGGTTATAGAACTCATTAGTGTTCGCAAGTTGCTCTTTATGGTTCTGAGTGTTGGTAGGCTGAAGAGTCTATAGGAGCAAGCAAGGGATCAATAGTTTTGAAATGTTGTGTACAGGCGAATACTTTATGGTATTAATGGAGCGGAGAGGAAACAAATGGATGAAGTTGGGCTGAATAAAGTATAATTAGTAAAGATAAGGCTGTTGGACACTGAATCAAAAGGAAACTAAAGTAGAGTTGGTCATGTGATGAGAAGTGAAAGATATTTGAGAAAAAGTACTTGCTGGTCAGGGAATGGTTATATAGAAACAGGGAGAGGCTAAACGAAGACAAGACTGAGCGACATAACATCAAATCATGTTTTGGCGGGCTGTCGATGTACAAGTGTGAAGAAGTAGAAGCGGTCAGATGCAGAGTTGAGTGGCGAAGGATGGTGAAGAGGTCACGGGCTGCTCAACTATAAGCTAATCGTTTATTGTGATTATTATGAGAAATAAGATATTGAATTATTCTGTGTTAATTAATAAACATTGGAATGTATGTTGTGGTATTGTATACACCAAACAAGTTTTAATTTTTGAAAAAAAAAAAAAATTTTGTAATTTTGTGAATACTGAATGACAAAGTTCTAATAATACATTGTATGGATTTGAGAGAGGCATTGCGCATTGTGAATTTGGGGGGGGGGGTATCTGGAACAGGTCGTTGTTTCAATCTGGAAACGACTAAGCTCTGGTGAAGCACTATTTGGGATAAGAAGATTTTGTAAGTTTAACAAATTTGATGTGTAGGAATTATGCAGGTATGTAGAATTATGTGAATGTAATTTATTGGTGATTGTATTAGTGATAAACAACTGAAAGTTTGATATAGTTTAAATCTGTGATTAGTTCATAAGTAGTATGTATTAATGAAACTGACTGAGATAAAAGCTGAATCTCTGTGTTTTGAATTTGCATGTAAATTGTTTATAGGGAGCATATGATCATATCGATTATGTATTGTGTTATTTCTATACAGCCTGACTTACTGACAGATTTGAGACATGAGGCTGAATTTGATAGAAGATTGGTAAGACTATGCTTCAAAAAAAAGGACATAAAAAAAAAAAACTATCTTTCGAGGGGGGCAAGTGCATGATGTAATTGTGTTTTATATTCATTATTAAATATGATATTGTGAATTCTTGTAATACGAATGTCCATAGATTTCAATATGTATCATTTCTATATTTGGAGTTAGTACACATAGATGATTATATTTATTGCTGAAACTTAAAAGTTATTTTTGTGTTATTCAGATCATTTTAATCTTGCTATGTATTTCATTGTTGTGTGAATATTTTATTTTGTTGCCGCTTCAGTATGTTTGAATTAGTTGGTGGGCTAGGTTGACATAACTTACACTGACATTGTCTGTATAATTACTTCAGGTGAATAATATATTCTACTGCCATGGAGTGTGGAACCGTTATTACGGCTGATTGAGATGAAATTAGCGAACAGTTATTAATGATGATACATCATAGCATTTATAGAGTTATATTGAATTATAATATGAGTTTTGTATGTATATTACACACACACAGTACACACACTACAAAACTCCAGTACTACACACAAAACATACACACAAACATTTCACAGCACACAGCACTATTTACAAGCACACACAACACACATGTTATGTGTGTGTGTTTGTGTGTAATGTATATATAAATATGCGTGTGTGTATGTGTGTTGTGTGTGTGTACTTATGGACTGTATATATGGCTGTATTATATGTATATATATGACACTACAAGCCACAGCGGCCGTGCGTGCTGTGGCATGCGGGCGCGCGTGCGTGCGTGCATGGCGCGCGTCGCCGTGTGTTGTGTGTATGTGTATTGTGACGTGTACGTGGTATGGATGTACATTGTACTTGTATGTGTAATGTGTATTTGTATTGTGTATGTGTATACATCACTACACACAATATATATATATATATAATATTAAATTATTATAATTATTATATAATTTGGTTATCCCTTGGGCACGGACCTCCACCTCCCCGATTGCCCTCCTAGAAAACGACATATCGCATTGAGAAGTCAAAACGAAAGTGTCGTGGGGGAAGTCACCGCCGTGACACAAACCGGTTTGATTAGGAAGGGCATCCAATCAGGCAAGGGTGGCACTGCCATATAAACCTCTCAGTAGTGAATTGAGAGAGGCCTATGTCCTGCAGTGGAATGAATGGCTGTTAAAAAAAAAAAAAAAAAAAATATCCGTGAGTGTATTATATATACACATATGCATAATATATATATATTATATATATATATATATATATATATATATATATATATATATATATATATATATATATATATATATATAAAATATATATATTATATATATTATGGAAGAAAACCCACAATACAAAAACTAGATTTATTGAAAATGAAAACTACAGTTTCGAAATCCACCGGGATTCCATCTTCAGGTCTGGACCTGAAGATGGAATCCAGGTGGATTTCGAAAACTGTAGTCTCATTTTCAATAAATCTAGTTTTTGTATTGTGGATTTTTCTTCCATTGTATCAGCACGGAAGTGTTTTGCTATTCATATATATATATATATATATAATTTTAATATATATATATATATATATATATATGTATATATATATCTATATATATCTATATATATGTATGTAGATCTACCTATATATGTATATATATGTATATATATATATATTTATCCAGAAGTGGGTATATACATGTATATATGTATATATATATATCCAGAAGTGTGTGTACATATAATATGTATCATCATCATCATCATGGGGCTAACGCCGACGGGGGCGCATGGCCGCATCGACCCTTCACTTCCAGCCACGAGGATCCCTCGAGGCGAGTCTCCAGGCAGGCCCACGGCCCATCTCTAATTCCTCGCAACAGGTCTCTTCGAGTTGCCCAAGCCATGATCTCCTAGGTCGTCCCACAGGTCTCCTCCACCCAGGGTTGTTTCGCAGAGAGACAACCTGGTGGGCAGGGTCGTCCACAGGGAGACGAGCAAGGTGGCCATATAGCCTGAGTTGGCGATCCCGGATTATGCAAGTAACAGGTTCCATGCCAGTCTCATGGTGTAACCGCCGGTTGGACATGCGGTCCTGCCAACTGTACCCCATGATCCGGTGAAGGGACTTGTTACAAAAGGCATCAAGGCGAGACTCCAAGACACTGGATAGCGTCCAGGTTTCGCTTTCATAGAGCAAAACTGGCAGTATCAAGGCCTTGAAGACACGCAGCTTGGTCCTTCTGCATAGGTACCGACATCTCCAGACGCTCTTGTTGATCAAGTTCATGGCTCCTGTTGCCAGACCAATCCGTCTACTGACTTCCTGGTCTGACAACCCAGAGATATGGATTATGCTACCAAGGTATGTAAAACTTTCTGTAACTTCAACGTCCTCGCCGTAAGCATGGATCGACTGAACGGGTTCCCCTAACAGGCCCCCAAAGTCCTGAATCTTGGTCTTGGTCAAGGAGACCTCTAGGCCTAAGGGCTTCGCCTCATTGCTAAATGCATCAAGAGCCGCCACAAGTGCCTCCAGGAACTCAGATAGGATGGCAACATCGTCGACAAAGTCAAGGTCTGAGACCTTAATATTGCCTAGTGTTGCTCCACACTGACTTTGGTTAGTAGCTCTGCCCATTATCCAGTCCATACAGGTGTTGAAAAGTGTTGGAGCAAGGACGCAGCCTTGCCTCGCCCCTGAATTAACAGGGAAGAAGTTCGACATACCCCCACCACACTTTACAGCACTTTCAGTACCAGTATAGAGGCTTGCTATCAGGCCAGTAATCTGTGTCGGAATTCCCCTGAGCCTCAGGATCTCCCATATCGATTCCCGATGCACTTAGTCAAACGCCTTCTTGAGGTCGATGTAGGCTGCAAGCAACCCATGACCAAACTCACGACAGCGTTCCACAATTACTCGAAGCGCTAGTATACAGTCTATTGTGGACTTGCCAGGTGTAAATCCAGACTGCTCTGGTCTCTGATGCCTCAGTAGGTGGTTGTGGATCCGTTTCAGAAGAATGTGGACGAGAACCTTGCCTGGTATGCTGAACAGTGTAATGCCACAGTAGTTGCTACAGTCCCAACAATCCCCTTTCCCTTTCCAGAGAGGGATGACCACGCCTCTCAGCAGGTCAGGGGGAATGGTACCAGACTGCCAGATGGCAGTCAGGACTGTATGCAGGCCCCGAGCCATAGGTTCACCCCCAGCCTTTAGCAGTTCAGCAGGGATATCACATATGCCTGCAGCTTTCCCACTCTTCAGTTTGGAAATCGCCATCCTAACCTCTGTTAGGGTAGGAGGTTTCTCGCTGATGGGTGGGTCCGGCACAGGCACTGAGACATCACTTGCCTCCAAGCTAACTGTTGGAGGATCTACCTGGTACAACTGTTCAAAATACTCAGCCCAACATTCACGAACCCCAACATGATCTGAGATGATCCGTCCATCCTCTGATCGGACTGCAGTCATCTGTGAGGAAGGCTTAGAGTTAAGTTTTCTCAGGGATTGGTAGGCAGGGCGAAGGTCATTTACCAAGAAATGGCCTTCGACCTCCTCACCAAGATTCATGATCAACTGTTCCTTGTCCCTTCTCAGCAGTGTCTGAGCCCTACGCACCATGGAATGATGCAAGACTTGATTCCCATTCAGCCGAGCCTTGCAACACGCTTCAGTGGCCTCTAATGTCTCCAGGGAGATGGAATTCTGCCTTGCCCTTGGGCGTAAGCCAATGGACTCCTGAGCTGCTTCGACTGTTATGCGCTTGAAGAGCCCCCACAGAGCAACTGGGTCCGTCAGGTTGTTGAGTTCTGTGAATCGGTCAGAGACTGCCATGGTGAACCCACGGGCACACTCCTGCTCCCTTAGTCTGTCCAGGTGAAACACCTTTGGGTGGCCACTGAAGGGACGGGGAGTTTTGAAGTGGACCCACAGGGTAGCCACAAACCAGCCTATGGTCGGTTTCCAAAAGAACTCGGCACTCGGTAAACCCTGCAGTTCTGGAGGATCCTCCATCGCGTGCTAACAAGAATGTGGTCGATCTCCTTGGCCACTGTACCAGTATCGCTGTACCATGTCCAGCGATGCAGGTTGGAGTGCTGGTGTGTGTGTGTGTGTATATATATATGTATATATATATATATATATATATATATATATAAAATATATATATATATATATATATATGAATTATTATTATTATTATTATTATTGTTATTATTATCATTATTAATATTATTATTGGAGCGCTGGTACCAGGAGCCAGAGATCCTCATTTTCTGGGACCTAGCAAAGTCCCGGAGAAGGAGGCTACTCTCGCTGCTGGGATCAGCTCCTGAGCCGTGGGGGCTGACAGACATCTTGTAGCCATTTCGGTCACAGCCGGATACCGCATTGAAGTCACCCAGAACAATGCGAATATCTCGCCGGGGGCTATCGTCTGCGAGTTTAGCATAGAACGCCTCTTTCACATCAATTTCATATACATCGGTAGGAGAGTATACAGCAATAAGAGACATGAAGCCAAAAGCATGCTTCAGTCTCATTGCCATAATACGCTCATCAACCAGTGTCACCTCAACTACCGAGGGCTGAAGTCAGCTGGAAATGGCTATGGCTACACCCTGGAGGTGGTGACCATCGCTGTGGCCCGACCAGTAGTAGGTGTAACCACCCACACTGATCGTACCGCTACCAGGTCTTTTCACCTCTGAGAGGGCAGCCACCTCAACTCCCAGTTGCTTCAATTCCCGCGATAGCAGAGGTAACCGCTCATCCTGCTGCAAGGACCGGATGTTCCAAGTGCCTACCTGGAAAGCACGCTTGAGATTAAGCCTCGGTTGGTCACTCTGGGCGCCCGCCACCTCTGCCGCCCCAGTCGACACAGCCCCAAATAAAGGGGGTTGGCAGGCTGTGGGACCGCCTATCCACCTGTGGGGTTCCCAAAGGCTTTGCCCCACAAGCTTCATGGTGGGTTGGCACCTGCCGGGGCGCAGGCAGGACGAGTAACTCTCGTTCCAATCCTGCACCCCAACATTTGCCCTCCCAGCGGGACCCACAGCCCGCCTTACTTGCTGGGTGGGAGGGACAACACCCCTTCCCCCAGTATTTTCATTTATAACTGACGTTGCCAGTGGGTCTTTCTGAGGGGAGGAGGACTGGCAAGGCCCACCTCCCCCGAGCCGCCCCATTGCCCCAGGGTGGCTAGGGGGCAGGAGTTGGTACGGAGCCAGAGCGTGTCCACACGCCGGTGGGCCATAGCTCCGTACGTCTGGGAGAGGCTGTGAACTGGCGGGGGAGACTTATGCAAAAGCTGCTCCCTTTTTCGCACTGAGCTAGCCAGGGGTGGAAGCTGAAAGCGATAAGGCATGCAAGCACTTAACACTATCTAGGCTACCACACCATCGCTTCACATCACCATGTGCTTGCAGCACCCACCCATAATATGGTATATATAATATATATATATATATATATATATAATATATATATAATATATAAAATATATATATATGGTATATATATATATAGATATATATATAATATATATATATATTAAAATATATATATAATATATATATATATATGTAATTTAACACATATATTGGTTTCATATATATATATATTTTATTTTATATAATATATATATATATATATATATTTTATATATATATATATATATATATATATATATATATACACACACACACACACCCATGATTACTTTTACATCTCTGTTAGAGATTGTGTCTAAAGTTTCTTGGAGAGTGTTATAAAAAATTTCCATTTCTTAATTACTTGCAATGTTGGTTGGTGCGTAGCATTGTATAATACTAATGTTATGAGGTTTTGCTTGTTTTTCTGACTTAAAATGCGATCCTTTAGGGCGTCCCAAATAGTGCTTTTGCTTTTTTTTTTTCGTGAAAAATCATGCAACTCCGTGACTATAATTTCCTTTTTTTTTCCCAAAAAAAAACTGTCTTGTTTCTTTATTTTTGAAATTTCCCATTATTTTTCCAATTGGGATCACTGTTTAGTTTTTTAATGTTGTATCTACCTTTTCGTTACAGACATTTAATTTAAAACCCAATCTTTCATTTTCCCTTTACATTCCCGTCCGATTTTTAATTTTTTTTTTTTAAATTGGGGACATGTTTTTTTTGTCTTCCAGATGCATTTTTAAATATTGTCACTGGTTGCCTACGAAAACGCGCCCTTTGGGTAACCCACGCATGGGGAGTGGGAGAAATTCCATTTTTGTAAACTTTGGGGTAGAGGTTTTTTAGGAGAAAAAATATTAAAATATAAAAAAAATATAATATATATAATATAAATATAAATATAACAATATAAAATAAAATAAAATTTATAAATATAAAATAAATTTTAAAATTATATTAGCAAAAATATATAATAGCACATTATATTATAAATATTAAATAATAAAATATAATATAATATTTATTTAATTAGTGTGTCCGTGTGGGTTTTGGTGTTGTGGGGGTGTGTGTGGTGTGTGTGGTTGGGGGGTGTGGTTTTTGGGGTTTTTGGGGTTGGGTGGGTGTTTGGGGGGTGTGGTGGTGGTGTGTGTGGGTGTGGGTGGGGTGGTGGGTGTGGCGTGCGTGTGTTTGGGGGTGGAATGGGTAATAGTATTAAAATACAAAATACTATATAACAATAAACTAATTTTAACAAAACACACAACACAACCACACACCACCAAAAAACAAATTAATAAATATAATTTAAAATTATATATATATATATTATATATATATATATATCACATATTTTTTGTATATATACAATATATGTACTGTTAAAACCTATTTATGTACAAAATATATTAAAAATTTATATAATATATATAATATATAATATATAATATAATAATGTAATTATATAAATATATTAATATAATATATTTATATATAATAAATGTATTCAACGATATGGTATATATATATATATATATAATTAATAAAATAATAATAATAATATATATATATAATATATATATTATATTTTTTATACATATTTTATTCAAAAACACGCACACACACCGCGCATATAAATAATATAGTTTTATATATATATTTATTATATAATAATATTTAAAATATATATATATATTTTATAACCACCAAAAAAACCTACATCAAGCAACACGTACAGACAAGCAAGTTACACCACCACACACAACACACACAACCACCACACACACAACCACACACAACACCAACCACCATGCTGTGTGTGGTTGTGTGTGTATGGCGTATATTATATAATATATATATATAATATATAAAATATTTTATAATAATTATATATATATATTAATATATTAAATTTTATATATATATATATATATATATATATATATATAAATGTACACACACACACACACACACACACACACATCACAAATATATATATATATTATATATATATATATATATATATATATATATATATTTATATATATATATAATATATTTTATATATATACATGATATATATATCTGTCCGGGGTTAAGACAATAAACTGCACCCTGGGTTTCCCTTGAACAAGAATAACACCCTATTAGCTCCCCATGCCAGGGTTGCGGTAAAGCTGTCGGCACAGGGCAGTGGATATCTGGTGAAAAAACCCTTCGGTTCTACTGATTACTGGTTTCACCATACAATATGTCTGGCGTATTACAGTGTAACTGTTTCAAAGCGGCAGAATAGTTCCTCCTAGTTACTTGGAGACTGCGATTTGAGAAGGAGCCGGGGGGATTCCACTCGACTTTTCTTTTCCCCTGAAAAAACCTCTACACCAATGTTTAAATACAGAAATGAGAATTCATGCCACATCGCCCGTCGCGTGGGTTATCAAGGGGCGCGTTGTTCGTAGGCAACCAGGCTGACAATATTAAATATGCATCTGGAAGACAAAAAAAAACATGTAAATTTAAAGAACACATTAAAAATCGAACGTGGAATGTAAGGAAAATAAAAGAGTTGGGTAAATTACATACTGTCTGTAACGAAATGGATAGATACAACATTCAAATACTAGGAATCATGAGACCAATTGGAAAAGTAATGGAAGTTTCAAAACTAAGAAAATAAGACAGTTCTTTTTCTGGAAAAGAAGAAGGAAATTATAGTCACGGAGTTGCTATGATTCTCACGAAAAAAAAACTGTAAATCACTAATTAGCCATAAAAAATTAAAGAATAAAAAGAGCCCGGGAATAGATGAAAAACAGCAGAACTAATCAATAATGCGGGCGAAAGTTTTGAAACTTCTAAAAAACTTTGTACAAAAATTTTGGGAATGAAAGAAGATGGCCAGAAGACTGGGTAAAAAAAGTCTTTACTCCCATACCTAAAAAGGTGATGCACTCCAATGCAGCAGTAACAGGACAGTTGCATTAATAAGTCACAGCAGCAAAATTTTACTGAAAATTATTGCAAAAAGAATGAAATTGAAGTTAAGAGAAGAAATTGCAGACGAACAAGCAGTTTTTCACCCTGGAAAAGGTACCAGAAACCAGATTCTAATCTAAAATTAATCATAGAGAAAACGAGAACACCAGAAAGACCTATACCTATGTTTCATCGATTACTCGAAGGCTTTTGATACTATTGATCACATGAAAGATATGAGGTTTCCGAAAACACATCGTCCAACTAATAAAAGCCATGTATGACCAACAACAAGCAATTGTAAGAACCACTTATTGGTTAACAGAAATTTGGGTTCAAAAGTCAAACCCAAAGGGGGGCGAAAAAGGTTGCATTCTGTCTCCGCACCTTTTAATATATATTCTGAAGCAATTAGAGAGATGCTTTAGAGAATTGTGAAATAACTGTAGATGTTGGAGTATACAAAATATCAAATCTAAATATGCCGATGACATAGTTTTAATTGCCAGCAGTATCAATGAACTACAACAACTGTTATAAAAATTAGAGAAGCAAGGGAAAAGGCTGGTTGTTTCTTAATGCCAAGAAAATAAGATCATGAAGATTCGAAGATAACCCCAATGAACGATGATGAGCATGTTACCATCAATGGAGTGGTTGTAGAAAATGTGAAGAGTTCACTTATTTGGAGCTGTTTTAACTAATACATATGGTGATTCACCAGAGATAAAAAGAGAATTGCCATTGCCAAAAAAGCCACAGTTGCTCTAGTAACATCTGGAAAGACTGGGAAACATTACCTTTACGAACAAAACTGAGGTTATATAATCATTAGTTTTCCCCAATTGCGTCATATGTTCTGAGTGTTGGGTGCTGAAGAAGATAGACAAGAAAAGGATCAATAGTTTTTTAAATTGGTGTACAGGCGAATACTATGTATTAAATGGACGGAGAGGGAAAACAAATGATGAAGTGCTGAATAAAGTAAATTGTAAAGACTAGTGTTGGACAATCTTGAACAAAAGGAAACTAAAGTATATTGGTCATGTGATGAGAAGTAAAAGTATTGAAAAAGACTTGCTGGCAGGGATGGTGATAGGAAACAGAGGAAGAGGCAAACCGAAGACAAGACTGAGCGACAACATCAAAGATGTTTGCGGGCTGTCGATGTACAAGTAGAAAGAGAAGCGCAAGATCGAGTTGAGTGGCGAAGGATGGTGGAGAGGTCCACGGCTGCTCAAACATAAGCATAACGTTATTGTATATATGGAAAATAATATTGAATTATCTGTGTTATTAATAAACATTGGAATGTATGTTGTGGTATTGTATAACAAAAAGTTTTAATTTTTGAAAATTTTGTAATTTTGTGATACTGAAATGAAAAGTTCTAATAATACATTGTAGGATTTGAGAACATTGCGCATTGTGAATTATTTGTTATCTGGAAGCGTTGTTTACAATCTGGAAAACGATAACCAGTGACACTCTTGGATAAAGATCTTTTAAGTTTAACCAAAATTTGATGTGTAAATATCAGGTAGAAATTATGTGAATGTAATTTATTGGTGATTGTATTAGTGATAAAACTGAAAAGTTTGATATAGTTTAAATCTGTGATTATTCAAAAGTAGATGTATTAATGAAACTGACTGAATAAAAGCTAATCTCTGTGTTTGAATTTGTCATATAAATTGTTATAAGCATATGATATATCAATTATGTATTGTGTTTTTCTATACAGCCTGATGACTGACAGATTTGAGACGTGAGGCTGAATTTGATAGAGATTGGTAAGCTATGCTTAAAACCATCTTTCAGGGGCAAGGTGCCATGATGTAAGTGTTTAATCATTATTAAATATGATATTGTGAATTCTTGTAATAACAATTCCATAGATTCAATATGATTCATATTCTATATTTGAGTAGTACAATGATGATTATTATTATTGCTGAAACTTAAAAGTTATTTTTGTTGTTATTCAGATCATTTAATCTTGCTATGATTTCATTGTTGTGGAATATTTTATTTTGTTGCCGCTTCAGTAGTTTGAATTACTGTTTGCAGGTTGAATAACTTACACTGACATTGATCTGTATATACTTCAAGGTGAATAAATTATTCTACTCATGGAGTGTGGAACCATACCTGATAGATGAAAATTAAGCGATACAGTTATTAATGATGATACACATACATATGAGATATAAAATTATATATATTTGTATGTATATAAACACACACAGACACACACACACAGACACACACAAACACACACAAACACACACACACAACACATACAAACACACACACACACATGTATATTGTGTGTGTGTGTGTGTAAATGTATATATAAATATGCGTGTGTGTATGTGTGTGTGTGTGTGTACATGACTGTAAATATGGATGTATATATGTATATATATACACACACACGCGCGTGCGTGCGTGCATGCGCGCGCGCGTGCGTGCGTGCATGGCCGCGCGCGCGTGTGTGTGTGTATGTGTATGTGTACGTGTACGTGTATGTGTACATGTACGTGTATGTGTGATGTGTATTTGTATTGTGTATGTGTATACACACACACACATATAATATATATATATATATA
>NC_051424.1:17344194-17354194 GCF_015228065.2 Penaeus monodon
AAATTATTTTATATTTTTAAAAATAATTTTATATTTTATTATATTTTGTGTACCCACCCAGGGGGGGCAAAAAACCCCACAAATAAATATGTATATATATGGTGTGTTGAAAATTTTAAAAAATTTATATAATTTAAAAATTATAAAAAAAAATTTTTTTTATATAAAAATAAAAACCCCACGCATAAATACATATCATTATGGTTGTTTGCCCCCTGGGGTGGGTACACACTATATAATATATATATTATAATTTATAAAAATTATTAAAATTATTTAGGGTGGTGTTGGGTTGTTGGTGGTGATGTTGGTTGTGTGTGTGTGTTTTGGTGTGTGTGCGTGTGTTTTTGTGTGTAATGTGTATTTTTGTATAATATCTATAATATATTAAAAATTTATTATATATATATTTAATTTCAAATATATAATATTAAAATTTTATTTAATATTATTACATCTACAAATAATTAATTTTATATAAATTATATTAAAAATTTTATATATTATATATTTATACATTCTATTTTGTTAATATATATATTTTTAATTATATTATATATATATAATAATTTTTAATAAATAATTTTGTATATTTTTAATATTACACAATCCCCACAAAAAAACCCAGCCCACACCCCACACACCACACACACACACACACCCCAACACCCACCACACCACACCAAACACCACACCCCACACCCCAAACACACACACACACCACATACACACAACACACCACAACACAACACACACCCCACACACTCACAACACACACACCCACACACCACACCCCACAAAAACACTCACCCCACACACCACACGGTACACATTATATATACAAAAATATATATTAATATATATAAAATTATATATATATTATATATATTATATATATATATATATATGTTTATATGCATATTACTATAATATATGGATAATAGATAGATAGATAGATAGATAGATAGATAGATACACACAACACACAACAATTCAAACATAATATTATATATATATATATATATATATTATATATATAATTAATATATACCCCTTATTAATACATACATACATATATAAAATATATTAATATTATATATTTATATAATATATTATATATATATACTATATAATATAATATATATATATTTATTATTTTAAATATTATTTTATATATTTTATTTTTTATTTTATATAATTATATTAATTGTACGTTAAAATATATATATATGATTATGTATGTTTTTTGTTATATATGTATATATATGGGTGAGTGTGTGTGTATACATACACACACATACCCCCAAACCCACACAAAAACACGCAAAAACACACAAACACACCACCACACACACATAAAATTATATTAATGCATATATAATATATATATATAATATAAAAAATATATATAACATAGATATATATATAATATATTATATTATATTATAATTGTGTGGTGTGTGTGTGGTGTGTGTGTGTGTGTGTTGTGTTGTGTGGGTGTGTGTGTTGTGTGACCCACCCAAGGGGGCAAACCCACTAAGTCCTCGGAAGGAAAAACGGCTTTCGTTATAAAATGTTGAAAAGGGGAAATTGACAATGAACAAAAAACAAAAGAAAAGAGCAAGATCTAGGGGGGGTTTTAAAAAAATTAACAGGTTTTCCCCGGTGGGGAGTGGAAAAGTCTGTGTCATCCGACGAAAGCGCCTCGTGAGGCGTGGGGCGAAAGCGAGTGAAGGGGCCACAGGCGTGATAGGATGAGCGAGGTGAAAAAAGGATAAGTGAGGACAAAGTACACACACACGGACGTTAGTGGTTTAGGTCCCCAAAGAGCACCAAAATAGGGGACTTTTTAAAAACATTCGATTTATATTACTGAATTTTTTGCTGATTTAAAATTTTTCTATTTGTTTTATATTTTCCTTTATTATTTTATTTTTTTTTTTAAAAAAATTTAAATAAAAATTGGATAGAATGTGCTCCCTTTAGCAGGGGGTATCCGTGGGTTTAACTGGTGGAGACCCCCAGGCCGTCATTGACCTAATCAGCATCTTTCTGTATATAGTTAGAATTATATTTTGCTATATATAATATCATATTTTATTAGACAACAAAAAACCACACAACACACACACACCACACACACCACAACACCATATATATATATATATATTATATATATATATATATATATATATAATATATATATATTTATGATGTATAATATTAATATATACATGTATATTACACACATATATTTGTAATATATATTGTATTATATATATAATTATATAAAAATATATAATATATATTAATTTTATAATATATAAAAGTAACACACAATAACACAACACCACAACACAAAAAAAAAAAAAAAAAAAAAAAAAAAAAAAAAAAAATTATATATATATATAATAATATATATATTATATATATTATATATATATATTTTATATATTAAACGATATTAATCTGTCCTGGGTAAGAAAATAAACTGCACCCGGGGTTCCTTGAATAGAAAACACCCTATAAAGCTCCCCATGCCGGGGTTGCGGTAAAGCTGTCGGCAGCGGGGCATGGATATCTGTGAAAACACCTTCGGTTCACTGATTATGGTTTTCACCTTTACAATATGTCTGGCGTATTACGTGTAATGTTTTAAAAGCGGCAGAGATAGTTTTCCTCCTGTTATTTTGGAGACGCGGTTGAGAAGGACCCGGGGGATTCCACTAAACTTTTTTTCTCCTGACAAACCTCTACCCCAAATGATTAAATACAAAAAAGAAAATTTCATACCACATGCCTCGCGTGGGTTATCAAAGGGGCGCGTTAGTCATGGAAACCCAGGCTGAAAATGTTAAACATGCATCGGAAAGACAAAAAAGATAAAAAAACATGTCCTTAAGAAACACATTAAAAATGGGAACGGGGGAACGAAAGGAAAATAAAAGGGTTTGGGTAAATTACATACTGTCTGTAACGAAAGGATAGATAAAACATTAAAATATAGGAATAGTGAGCCCAAGGGGAAAAGTAAGGGAAGTTTAAAAACTAAAGAAAACAAGACAGTTTTTTTTTTCGGAAAGAAAAAGGAAATTATAGTCCGGATTTTGCTATGTTTCCAAAAAAATCAAATCCAATTGGGTACCCCAAATAAATGTCGCATTTTAAAAGTCGAATACAAGAAAAAACCTCATAATATTATATTCTAAAAGTTACGCCCCAAACCAAATATTGCAAGGGATGAAAAAAATGGAATTTTTTTATAACTCTTTAGATACTTTAGACAAAACCCTAACAGAGTGTAAAAAAATCATGGAACCCTCAACCCCAAAAGTGGAAAAAAATCTAAAAAATTACACCTGGGGAAAATTCGGCCTTGGGTATAAATAAAGAGTAAAGATTTGATTAAATTTTCTTAGTACAAAAAATTTAGTTTAAAACCAAATCATTGTTCCAACACCACCCAAGACACTTTACACGTGGTTTTCACCAGACAAAAGAACACGCACCAAATTGATACATTGTGCTGAACCAAAAATGGAAAAGTTGTAAAAAATGCCAAGACAAGCCCTGGTGCGACTGCAACATGACCCCCAACTACTAATATCGACTTTAAAATAAGACTCAAAAGAGGAGCGCCCAAACACCACCTCTAAAGCTCGACCAAAAAACTTTTGATAACAATTACAAATTACAGTGTAAAACAAATTTGAAATATCAATCAATGGAAGATGAAAAACCCAAATGAGTTATGGAAAAAGGAAAAGAATCCCTGACACTGCTTAAAACTTCGCCAAAAAAGAAAAAACAAATTCCCCCTGGTATCTGAAAAAAAAACAAAGTAAAATTGAACAAGAAAATGCCTAAAAAAAAAAGGTTCAAAATCCATTAAAAAAGAAATTTTTAAAAAAAAACAAAATACAAAAATTAAAAGATTATTGCGAAAATAAGGAAAAAATATTTAAATGAACATTGCCAGAAAATTGAAAACTTTTTCTACAATAAGACAACTAAAAACTCTCACAGAAATTTAAACCTACAAGGACAATATCAAAACTAAAGGGCTTTTTTTTTAAATGGAAACAAAGTCAAAATAGGGAATCAATACTTTTCCCAAACTTTAAAAAAGAATAGAGATCTAACAACAACCTTTTAGACTAAGGGACAGCGAGGATTAACCCACCCCCCACTGCGGACGAATTTTAAAAAGCCAAAAAGAAGAAAAGAATACAAAGCCCGGAAATGAGTTAAAGCAGAAACTAATTAAGAAGCTGGCAAAAAGTGTTAAATCTTTTTTCTACAAACTCTGTACAAAAAATGGAATGAAAAAATGGCCAGAAGACGGGGTAAAATCAGTCTTTACTCCCTCCCTAAAAAAGGTGATGCCCCCAAAAGCAACAAAAATAGGAAAATTGCATAATAAGTCCAGCAGAAAAATTTTGTTGAAATTATTGCTGAAAAAATGAAGTTAAAAGTTAAAAGGGGAAATTGCAGACAAACAACAGGTTTTGCCCTGGAAAGGGTACCAGAAACCAGATTCTAAATTTAAAATTGATATAGAGAAAAAACAAGAACTCAAAAAAACCTATACCTGTGTTTCATCGTTTAAGTGAAAGTTTTTGGATACGTTGATCACGATACCCTTTGGGAATAACTGTACGAAAAATTTTTCCAAAAACACATCACCAACTAAAAAAACCCTTGTATGCCCCACACAACAGCTGTAAAACCACTTATGGTTAACAGAATTTTTCAAGTCAAAAAAGGAGTACGACAGGGTTGCATTCTGTCCCCGCACCTCTTTAATAATTTTCTGAAACAATTATAGAGGTGCTCTAGAGAAAAAATTTTGAAGGAACTGTGGATTTTGGAGGATGAAAAATATAAAATCTGAGTACGCCGAGATATATTTTTTGATTGCCAGCAGTATCCTGAAAAAACAACTACTAGAAAAGTTAAGAAGCAAGCAAAAAGGCGGCTTTTTTCTTAATGCCAAGAAAACTAAGATCATAAAGATTCAAAGAAAATGGCAATGAACATGATAACATGTTCAATCAAGGAAAGTTTGGGGGAAAATTAAAGATTTTCACTTATCTTGGACCCTTTTTAACTAATACACATGATATTCCCAAGAAAAAAAAAAGAATTACCTTTGCCAAAACGCCACAATTGCCTCAAAAACATCGGGAAAAGACCGAAGCTTTTTCTTTACAGACAAGCGGGTTTTAAACTCATTTTTTTTTCCCAATTGTATCATAGGGTTTCTGAGTGTTGGGTGTTGAGTAATAGACAAGAAAAATAAATATTTTTAAAATGTGGTGTTCAGATGGTACTGCATATTAGCGGACAGAAAAGAAGACGAATGATGAAGTGTGAGAAAAATAAATTGAAAAGACCGCTGTTGGCATCTTGAAAAAAGAGGAAATTAAAGTTTTTGGTCATGAAATGAAAAGAAAAAATATTGAAAAAAACTTGCTGACGGGATGGTGATAGGAAACAGGGGAAGAGGCAAACCAAAGCAAGACGAGGAAAATATCAAAGATTTTGGGGCGCATGGTAAAAGGGGAAAGAAAACGAAATCAGTTTAGTGGCGAAGGAGGGTGGAGAGGTCCCGGCTGCTCAAAATGAGCATACCGTTATTGTGATATAATATATATATATATAATATTTTAATTTTAATATATAATAATATATATTTGTGTGTGTGGGGGGGGGGGGGAAAATGAAATTTAAAAGTGTGGTGTGTGTGTGTGTGTTTTTGGGTTTGATGTGTGCAGGGTGTGGTGTGTGTGTGTGTGTGTGTATGGGTGGGTGTTTGTGTTGTGTATTGTGTGTATGTTATGTGTATGTATTTGTGTATTTTTTGCATGTGTAGTGTATGAGTTGTGTGCGTGTGTGTGTGTGGTTTGTGTGTGTTGTGTTTTGGTGTGTGTGCATGTCGGATATTTTATGTTCTGTGGGTTTTAATATTAATATATATATACACATATATATATAAATATATATATATATATATATATATATATTTATAATAAAATAACACATAAATATATATTATATATATTATATATTTTATATATATATATATATATCCCTATATTTATTTTAAAATATTATAAATATTTTATATATATATATATATATATATATATATATATTTTGTTTTATTTATTTTATATATTATTTATTTTAAAATTTAATTATTATATATTGGTTATAATTTTAAATATATAAACCCACGATACTCAATTCAGACAGCACAACACACACACACACAAACCACACCCACACAAAACACACCACACGCACAACACTACATACCTACACAGGGCACAAAACAACAAAAATACTACCATACACATACCACACATACACCCCCATAAAAAACACACAAACATACACAACACACACACACACACACACATGACACATACACACAAACACACACACACACACACACCACTTTTAATATACATGTACACCCCCCCCCCCCACACAAAACAAATATATTATATATTATATATATCATATATATATAATATTATATATATCATCATCATAGGGATGCTCATTTTGAGCGCCGTGGACCTCTCCCCCATCCTTCGCCCTAAACCGATTTCGTTTTTTTTCCCATTTGTACCATCGACAGCCCGCAAATTCTTTGATATTGTCCTCAGTCTTGTCTTCGGTTTGCCTTTTCCTCTGTTTCCTATCCCACCCCCTGTCCAATTTTTTCTAAAATTTTTTTACTTCATTACATGACCAAAATTTTTAATTTCCTCTTGTTCAAGATGTCCAAAATCGGTCTTTACAATTTATTTTTCTCAGCCTTCATCATTCGTCTTCTTCTCGTCCACTAATATGCAGTATCATCTGTAACACCACATTTCAAAACTTTTCTTTTTTTTGTCTCTACTTCAAACCCAAAATCAGAAACCTAATACAATTGGAAAATAAAAGTTCAATAACCTCACTTTGCTTAAATAATGCTTCGGTCTTTCCCAAAGTTATTGAAGAATTGTGGCGTTTTTGGCAATGGGAATTCTTCTTTTTTCTCTGGTTTAATCTCTGTTATTATTAAAAAGCTCCAAGATAAGTGAACCTTTTTCATTTTCCCAAACATTTTCCCTTGATTGTACAGTTCTCATTTTTCATTTCCATTTTCTTTGAAACTTCATGTCTTGTTTTTTTGGCATTAAAAACAAGCCCCCTTTTCGCTTGCTTCTCTAACTTTATTAGTAGGTTGTAGTTTTAGTGATACTGCTGGGGAATCAAAACTATATCTCGGGTACATCAGATTTTATATTTTGCTCCCCAACTCCCCAGTTCTTCAAAAATTTTCAGGCACCTCTCATAAATTTTTTTCGAATATATTTAAAGAGGTGCGGAGACAAATGCAACCCGCGTACTCCTTTTTTGACTTCGAACCATTCTGTTTTAACCCCTAATGGTTCTACAGCTGCTTGTTGTGGTCATACAACTTTTATTAGTTGGGTGATGTGTTTTGGGGAAACTTTTATCGACATGTTATTCCCGAGGATATCGTGATCAAAGTTCAAAAGCTTTCACATAAACGATGAAACAAGGGATAGTCTTTTTGATGTTCTCTGTTTTTCTCATGATCAATTTTAAATTTGAATCTGGTTTCTGGTACCCTTTCCAGGCAAAACCTGCTTTTCGTCTGCAATTTTCTCTTAACTTCAACTTCATTTTTTCAGCAATAATTTTTAACAAAATTTGCTGCTGTGACTTATTAAGCAATTGTCCTATTTTTGTTGCATTGGATGCATCACCTTTTTTAGGGTGGGGGTAAAAACTGTTTTTTCCCCTCTTCTGGCCATTTTTTTTATTCCATATTTTTTTACAGAGTTTGTAAAGAAGTATTCAACACTTTCGCCAGCATTTTTAATTAGTTCGCTTTATTCATCTATTCCGGGGCTTTGTTTTTTCTTTACTTTTTTATGGGTTTTATAACTTCGTCCAGCAGTGGGGGTGGTTCATCCCCGCGTCATTTCTAATTAATGTTTTGTTAGATCTCTATTTTTTTTTAAGTTGGGAAAAGTATTTTTCCCTCTTCTTTTACTTCGTTTCCTTACAAAAAAACAAGTCCTCTTCAGTTTTGATATTGTCCTTTAGGGTTTAAATTTTTTTGGGGATGAGTTCTTATTTTTCTTATTGAAGAAAAGTTTTCATTCTCTGGGAATGTTTATTTAAATTTTTCCTTTTCTTGTCCCCAATATCTTGAATTTTTTTTTTGTTTTTTTTAAATTCTTTTTTTAAATGGATTTTTGATTACCTTTTATTTTTGGCATTTTCTTGTTTCAATTTTACTTGTGTTTTTTTTTCAGATATCCAGTGGGAATTTGTCTTTTTCTTTTTGGCATAGTTTTTTAAGCAGTGCTCAGCAGGATTCTTTTCCTTTTTCCCATAAAATATTTGGGTTTTTCATCTTCACATTTATTGAATTTTAATTTGTTTGACACTGGGGAATTCTGTAATTTTTCAAGAGTTTTTTGGTCGAGCTTTTGAGGTGGTGTTGGACGTCCATCTTTTTTAGTCTTATTTAAAGTCGATAGTTAGTAGTTGGTGGGCACTGTTGCAGTCGGCACCAGGGGCTTGTCTTGGCATTTTTTATAAAACTTTTCCCTTTTTGGTTCGCACAATTAGTCAAATTTTGGTTGCGTGTTCTTTGTCTGGGGAAAACCCGTTCAAGTGTCTTGGGTGGTTTGGAACAATGTATTGGTTTAAAAAAATTATTTTTACTACAGAATTTTATCAAATCTTTACCCCTTTCATTTTTAAACTCCAAGGCCCAATTTTCCACAGGGGTAATTTTTGATTATTTTTTCCCCTTTTTGGGGTTGAGGGCTCCCATGATTATTTTTACATCTCTGTTTGGGGTTGTGTCTAAATACTTGAAGAGGTTTAAAAAAATTCCTTTTTTCACACTTGCAAATTGGTTGGTGCGTAACATTGTGAATACTAATATTATAGGTTTTTTTCTTGTATTTTGACTTTTAAAAAGCGTCATTTATTGGGCTTTACCCCAAATTTGTGCATTTTCAGTTTTTTTCGTAGAATCATAGCAATCCGTGACTATAAATTTCCCTTTTTCTTTTTCCAGAAAAAAAAACTTCTTGTTTTCTTTAGTTTTGAAAATTTCCCTTTCTTTTCCAATTGGTCTCACTTATTCCCAGTATTTAAGTTGTTCTATCCATTTCGTTACGACATTTATTTTTCCCACTCTTTCATTTTCCCTTTCTTCCCCCTGTTCCGATTTTTAATGTGTTTTTTAATTGGACATGTTTTTTTTATCTTTTTTGTCTTTCCCGATCATGTTTAACATTGTCGCCTGGTTTTCCCATGACTCAGCCCCTTTAAACCCAGCACGGCGATGTGGTATGAATTTTCGTTTCTGTATTTTTCATTGGTGTGAGGTTTGTCAGGGGAAAATAAATTGAGTGGAATCCCCAGGCTCCTTCCAACTCGCAGTCTCCAACTAACTAGGGGGAACACTCTGCCCGCTTTTAAAAAAGTTACACTGTAATACCCAGAATATTTTAGGTGAAACCCGTAAACGTGACCCCAAAGGGGTTTTTTTACCCGAATCCACTGCCTCTGCCCACAGCTTCACCGCAACCCTGGAGGGGGGGGCTTTAGGGTTATTCTTTTTCAAGGGGAAACCCCCGGGGGCAGTTTTTTGTCTCCCAGGACGATATATAATCATGTATGATAATTATATTATATAATAATTATAATTAATATATATTAATTTTTAAAAATATTAATATATTTTTTTTTTTTTTTTTTTTTTTTTTTTTTTTTTGTGTGTGGTGTGTGTGTGTGTAGTGTTGGGGTACATTTATATATATATATAATATATTAATATATATTATATATATATATAAATAATTTTAAAACTACAATATATATATACAAATATATGTTGTATATTACATGTATATAATAAAATTTTCATCTATTATATTATTATATATAT
>NC_051424.1:17369363-17371863 GCF_015228065.2 Penaeus monodon
TTTAAAGGGACCATAAAATTGATCTTACTACTTAGGATGTCGCTGTAATATTTTTGTGCCTCATATAAAACTTTCTATATATTGCTAGATTAGAATTATTTTCTTACTTGAACGTAAACCTCCCGACTTCTCGCGGCAAACTTCCGGACTCTGAGAGACACGCCATTGCGCCGCGGGACAGCGTCTGTGAACCCTTTTTTTATTCCCATATTTTTCTTCTGGGAAAACTTCTAGAAAGGATTTCTCATTCTTTTAATAGGGCGGGACACGTAATAACCAAGTATACGAAGCTGGTAACATAACTGTGAGTAGTTCGCTATCTACTCTCTACTTCCCTTCGCTCTCGTGTTCTCTGATAACTTTTTAAAAAACCGTGCAAACAAAATCAGGTGTATACTCAAGTTATGTATGTCTCTCTCTCTCTCTCTCTCTCTCTCGCTTTGTCAACATAGCAAAATAATTTCACAAAGGAAATAATATTCTCGGAAGAGAGTAGAGCGTAAAACTACCATGTTTACAAGAATGAAGACAAAGACGCGACCAGGTGTCTACCCCGGAAACACGAACGGCAAATATTAGACATACAAAAGACATAAATGAAGGGAAGAACACGAGATCCAATAATGTGATTATTCGAACTGAAAGAACAGACAAATAGAGAGAAAAAAAAAAAGCGTCAAAAGAGAAGAATGAAAAAGCGGCCGACAAAGTTATCGATCCATGTTACCGGTATGAGAAAAAAAATGCCTTAATATCATATTATCTGTAAATTGTTTAAAATGTAGTAAAGAACGCTACCCTTACAAGACAAAAAAGCCATTTAAACCACTCAAAATACTAACAGAAGGCCAGCTAAAGCACGGAGAGCTAAGTACGCCTGGGCAGCGAAGTGTCCCCAGGCCGCACAGAGAGTGAGCCGCCGCATGTATGACACCCTGTCTCGCAGGAGACAATTCTTGACAGGCGTGAATGGACTTAATTCACTGAGGACATCAAGCTTTAGGGCTTTTAGGACTTTTCGTGAATACATTTTACAGAGTTTTCCAGGAAAAGAGAGGCATGTTATGAACAATGTAGAGCTGGGCGTTTGACGTTCTTTTTCACATTACAAAGCAGAATACAATTTCAGTAAAAATCCAGTAAATAAGCATAACGCTCAAACATAGACATATAAAACAACACACACATGCAAACACACACACACACACACACACACACACACCACACACACACACACACACACACACACACACACACACACACATATATATATATATATATATATATATATATATATATATATACATATATATATATATATATATATATATATATATGTATATATATATATATATATATATATATATATATATAATATATATATCATATATAATATATATATATATATATATATATACTCCTAATGGTTTGCCACTCAGGTGTCGAATTGCAAGCACAAAGAGGTATACAATACGGCCGTGAAGAATCTCATCTTTATTTGCAAACGTTTCGAAGGTTCACACAAGCCTTCATTCTCAATGCTGAAAGCAGAAACCAGATAATAATTCGTTAGATGATTTACATAAACAAGGGGAGGTTCTGAAATTTTACAAAATACGTAAGTAAAACGGTAGACACAATAAGTAAAACCAAAATAATAAACAGAGAACATAGTACAAGAAATATATGCTAACTGAAAAACATAATAAGAGATAAAGTATTTAAATCTGACCAGATTGGTTGTTTGTGGTAAAGGGTGTTTTAATGTGTAAACAAGCTAGTTGCAGTGGTTACGTTGTTTAGTTCTGGCTTCATCTTTTTGATTAGGAGGGATTCAGAGGTGATGAGGTCCTGGCGGGAAGAATGAGAGGATAAAATATTGAAATCTTTGTTCGAGAAAGGGTGTGAGTGTTCAATGTGAATGTTCTCTTATTGCCGAGAAGGATGGTTTGCTCAGCGGGAGGCCAGTTCTGAAGGACTTCCTTTGTGTTCGTAGATGCGGTGTCAGCAGCCATCGTGAGGTTGACCCCACGTACCTAGCTTGGCAGCTAGGACAGGTAAATAAATAGAACCTCCCCTTGTTTATGTAAATCATCTAACGAATTATTATCTGGTTTCTGCTTTCAGCATTGAGAATGAAGGCTTGTGTGAACCTTCGAAACGTTTGCAAATAAAGATGAGATTCTTCACGGCCGTATTGATATACCTCTTTGTGCTTGCAATTCGACACCTGAGTGGCAAACCCATTACGGAATACATCAGAAAGAAATATGGCAAAACGGCACTCAACACCTTCAGGAGGACCGAGAAACTCTCCTTCCGCGAGAAGAAGCTACAGAAAGACATCCGATTCCTTAAACTATGTAAAGACTATCGTGTAATCCGAACTTTGTCAACTTCCGGGTTCACAATCCTATGTTTGTATACACCGAAATATATCGTTCATGGTGCTTCCAACTCCTTAACCGTGAGATTAATAGACAAATGAGAAAGGAGACTG
>NC_051424.1:17386863-17387992 GCF_015228065.2 Penaeus monodon
AAGTTAAACATATTTGTCATACTAACATCAATCTAAAATACGGAAATCTGTGTATATACATTACACATGCAGAAATAAACATCTGTTGCCAAATACAGTAACGTTGCACGCACTATGAAACAATAAAAGATTAATAAATGAGAAAACGAAGGTATTTTTAGTTCTCTGATAATAAGTTTGTCGGTATTACCTGTGATATTTCTAAAATGAAAACGGGAACGCATAAATGCAGAACGCTAATAAGAGATAAAAAGAGGAAACGAAGATAAAATCCAATGTGCTATGTTATGTAAAGAGCAATCGCCGGACAAGGCTTGGAATTTCCGCAAAATATTAGGACGACGAGCTTTTTTTTCCAAAGCAAATCCGCAACGAAAATATTTTAGCAGCATGACAAGGGATGAAATTAAATGATTAATCAACGCTTTATAGATGCGTGCTAAATTCTATTAATACCGTTGGCATAAAAATGCAATTAATGTTCTGTTTACATATGAGAGTTTTGAGCATATTCATATATCATCCTGATTACTGTACAGGGGATCACTGGTATCTAATCATAATATAATTAAAATTAATCATTCCTTCCATTAATTATTGCAACATTTATTCTCACAGTATAATTATTAATAGTTCTCGAAAAAATAACAGTTTAATATATGTCATCGCGCCACCATCGGTAATTTAAGATTTTGCATGGTTTTTGTAAACACTCGATGCTACTTGAGGAATATTCAGGATGGCACTAATTCTTCAAAATTTCAATCATAGCATATGTACACACACACACACACACACACACACACACACACACACACACACACACACACACACACACACACACACACACACGCACACACACACACACACACTCATACACAAACATATATATATATATATATATATATATATATATATATATATATATATATATATATATATATATATATATATATATATATATATATAGTGGCAGCCAGAGTATGTAGTATCAGTAACTGCATGCTGTATCATACGCAGTGTATATTGCAAGATGCAAGTGTGTATTATCAATCATAGTGTAGTTTAACCAATGTGTAGTGTCGGCTAGTGTATATGTCAAACCACAGTTAGGGATCACCACAGTGTA
>NC_051424.1:17388092-17395592 GCF_015228065.2 Penaeus monodon
TGCGAAAGTAATTTTACACTTAGGGCATGTTACGCCATCTAGGGAGGGGGATCGTTCGTTTGTTCCGGTTAGTTACTAGCCCATTCATTTAACCCTTGCTGGGGGTCGGCTATATATAACCCAGGGGACGAGCAAGAAGACAGACAGAGGGGCAGCCTTGTCTGGGAGACGTCCTTTAGCGGCCGACGTATACCCGGTGGAAGCTAATGACGTTGGGCTTTAGTGTTTTCTGTTGTCGGTCTAAGGACGAGGTTTTGATGGCGGTAAGAAGGGAATTTAAGTTTTTAATATTCATACATTAAAATAGGGGCTCCGCAGTTTTAGTTTTTTTCGTTTTATCGTTCGTTCTTTTTTTCTCTTCGTAAAGTTTTGGGTTTTCCCTATATTTAACTTTTTAGTGTTACCTTTTCAGTATTGTTTTTAAGTGTGATTTAAAGTGTTCTTTTTTTATAAGTAAATGTATTTCTAAGCTTGAGTGAAATTCCTCTATTTTAATTAAAACCTAGAGAAATTTTGGCTACTGTGGCAAGCACTGACTACCTTCTATCAGCCCCTAAGGCTGACCCGCACTTCCCTCGGAGTTAACCACGGTTACCAGAAGGAAACCCTTGTGATTTGGGTCATCCTTTCTTTTCTTACACCTACTGACTTTCCTTTTGATCTCGTTACACCCATCTAGATGTCTCCTTTCAATTCATGTATTGTTCCTCGACGTACTAAAAGAATTTCATAGATTATTGTCCACGTGAAGTACAAATACTACACCGTACCAAGTGATGTGTAATGGGCTAGTAGAACGCTTTAAGGGGTGTTGAAGAAAATATAAGTGTATGCGTAGTAAGCAACCTAGACAGTGGCCTAGGCACATAGATCCTTTGTTATTCACCAATCGTGAAGTACCACAATCAAGTACAAAGTTTTCACCCTTAGCATGGTACGTGAACTGTGGGAAAGCGAGAAGGCTATTCAGGACAAGACTAGGACCACATATAACAATGTGAAAACCTAAGATAGGTTACAAGATACTTGCAAATTAGCACAGGAGTTAGAAAAGGATGGGGATAGTATCAATAGTATTAGGATAAACATGCTAGTGATCAGGAAATGCAATCAAGAGATGAGGCTTTACTTCTGTTTCCCACAGTTTATAATATGGGGAAAACTTGATTCCTGATGCCCTGATTCGCTTTTCGCTCCTCCTTCTGCACCGAACCAAATTATTTTTACACATTTTTCAGGTCAACTTGGGTCACGAAAGTTCACTCTACATGAGTCATCAAAGCCATGAGGGAATTATAACATCCTGGTTTGCTTTGTTAATATGAATATAAGTATATAAATAGCATATTTATCATTGGTCGCTAACCAACTCTTTGTCACCAGGTCAGGTCAAGCGTCAATGCCACCTGGCTGATAATCAGCAGATCCCTCACTTCGATCTTGGTTGTTAAGGAGATATCTATGGTTTGTCCATTTTCCTCTTGGCTGATGATGCGTCGCAAGTTGAGGGGAAGCCAATGGAAGCGAGGGAGTCATTTTCCTCATAGCCCATATTGTGTTCTATAATTGTAAACTGTGACACGGAGGTCACACGTTTACAGCCTGCAAACTTGGCTTTCGACTGGTGCAGCCATAGCTTCGAGTGCAGACCTTCGTTTCTGTTTTGTGTTCCGTCTTTCAAGCATCGCCTGAGCAATGCAGGGGTTGACAGGTCATTGAAGACGATCCTCACGCAATCCTCGTACCTCTTTTCTTAGAAAGTTCTTCAATTGTGCTGTGTGTGGGCATTATTTCTTTCTTTTCCACAGCCTTTTTGAAGACGCACCATGATGTGTTGCAATAGAAGTGATGGTGATTGCCTTCGCTATCTCGTGATATGACGTGCCAAAAGACCGCCATGATCTTCAATTTCACTGTAATGCAATATGTTCCGACAGAGTCTTTTATGTCCTTTTCATAATACCTTTGGAAGGCGTCAGTCTGTTTGTCGGTCAGTTGGTGTTTTCCTTCAACAACACATCTCAACACTTTCCTCTTGCTTTTAGCCTTCCCAAACAGGCCCCATTTTTTTTTACATGAGCTGTGCTTTCCTCACACCATTTTCTCTTTATAGGGGCTATTGCCCATGCTTGTCACAGCCTTTCTCCCATGAAAGTCAGATATTTGAATCCTTCCCCATAACCTCACAGCGCTTTCAGCCTCCTTCGCTCCGGCTAACCCATCAATAGTTATTTTTTATAATCCAGCATGAAACATTCGTTTACCAGTCTTCAAACTCCTTTGCTGTCTTCTTTTTTATTGTTGAGCAGGCTTTGTAGAAATTGCTTAGCACTGCATAATCTATAATAAATCACGTGGTCCATCACAAATCCTGCCCCAGTATGATCCATGGCCACAGGTTAGCCAGGTTCCATCATAGCTCACATCATTGTTCAAAGGAGGAGGAGGAGCGTGGGAAAGAAGTGGTGGCAACTCCCGTGACGTGCTGGGTGTCGGTGTGTCTGTCTCTTCCTTTGACTAGTACTGTAGCACTAGGAGAATCAGAAGGCTGTGTATAGCGTCACTATTTATGGTGAAAAATACAAATATATACTATAAAAACAAAAGTGTAAATAAATCACCATAAGTTAATTACATATCAAATATAGTTGGGTAGATATAAAATATTAAGTAAAGTATTAACCCATTTGTAAAACATAACTGTTTCTTCTACATTTAAACTAATATCACATAGTTAAGGATCCATAGTATAAACCTATACAGTAATATTACAGCAAAATGTTATCCATTTAAACAATATCAAAGATTCCACAGTTTAAGCGTGCAATATTCACACTTCATATACAAAAAGTGTTATCTATTCAATATCACATATGAAAACATAGTATAACTTACATTTCAAATTTCAAATACCACATATTTCCATTTCATCAAATGTGTTACAAACACAAAACACAATAATAAACTTACTTCTATGAAACCTCCTATAAATGTTAACATTCTCCTGTGCCAATTCCCCAAGACAATACCTTGAACTATGATGCTATAGCCAAAACTCCGTCCACATGGCCACAGATAAACTTCAACACGACGTCCCAGGTTCGATGCAGTTTAAGTTCTATGCAATTGTAGATAGGTCAGTTTTGCAAATATAACGTGGATGATTCGTACTTTTGCAAATGACCAAAACATACTCGGCAGTAGCTCAGCGTCCTCCCCAGAAAAACAAAAAACAAAGACACGGAAAGTGCAATGCAGATTCAAATTCAGAATTTATCGTTCACGATACAAGTACTCTGATATATATATATATATATATATATATATATATATATATATATATATATATATATATATATATATATATATATATATGTGTATATATGTATATATATGTATATATATGTATATATATGTATATATATGTATATATGTTTATAGTATGTATATATTATATATATGTATATATATGTATATATAATATATATATATAATATATTATATATTTTTAATATATATATATAATATTATATATATAAAAAATATAATAATAATATATATATAATAAATATCTAGATATTTTATATATTTATATATAATATTTAAAAAATAATATAAAAAAATTAATACATATATATATATTATATATAATATATAATATATATTATATTAAATATACAATATACAAATATTTTAATAAATATAATTTATATATATTTTATTATTATATATATATAACATATAAAAATTTAAAAATATATTTTTAAAATATATATATATATATATATAAATTATACAATATATAATATTTAAAAATATATAATTATATATATATTTTATTAATATATATATTATATATATATATATATATATATATTATTATAGGATATTTTTTAAAATATTAAAAATATTTATAATATTAATATTATATATTTTATAAATATATACTACATAATATATATATACAAAATCACACACCCAAACCCACCACACACACACATATTTATATTATTATATATATTAATATTTATATATTTATATAAAATTATAATTTTAATAAATATTATATATATAATATATAAATAAATAAATAAATAAATATATGTATAAAAATATATTATATATATATATATTATATAAATATATTATATATATTATATATATATACATTAAAAAAATAAAAAATAAATAAATGAATTTTAAAATATATATAATATATATATATATAAATTATAATATATATATATGTGTGTGGTGTGTGTGTGGTGTGTGTGGGGTTGGGGTTTGTGTGTGTGTTTTACATATATATACATAATAACAACCACACACACAGCACACACCACACACAACACACACAACACACACACACACACACACACACAATAATTAATAATATATATATATATAAATAAATATAATTATAATATACTATATATATTTTAAATATATCATATAATATATATAATTAAATTATATATATATTTTTTATATAATATATAAAATATTATATATATAATATAATTATAATATATTTTTAAATATATATATTATTAAATATATATATAATAATTAAAATTATTTTAATAATATATATCACACAACCACACCAACACACACACACACCGCCACACACACACACACCACACACACACATAAAACCCAACACACACACACACGCACAACCACGCCACCACCACACACACAGACACCCACACACAAACCACAAACACACAACCCCACACATATATATATATATAATAATATAAATATATATTATATTATATTATATATACATATAAATATATATAATATATAATATTTTTAAATTATAATTTTATATATATATATATATATACTACACATAATATTCTATATACATATATATATAAAAAAATTATATATATTATATTATATATATTATATATATGATATGTTAAATATTTAATAATTATATTAATATATATTTATATAAATATATATTATAAACATGTTTATAATGATCGGATAGATAGATGGATTATATGTTATATATAACGGATAAAAAAATGGATATTATGTTACAATATGTAGACACACATACACCAAAACCCCAACACACACACCAAAACCACCAAAACCAACACAAACACACACACACACACACACACACACACACACACATATATTTTATATAATATATAATATATTATATATATTTTTATTATATTATTATTAATTTTTATATATATAACATTCTTTTTCATTTGTACAGAGAATTACCTGCATCCCCCCTCTTGGCAAGAGCAAGCCGCGGTGCTTGGCTCAAGGGGTTCTTTTTTTCCTGGCATGTAGCGAGCACGACATTTCTGCGACTTTTCCCAGCGCCCGCTCGTAAAAAAGCCCACGATTATAGCAGCTGATTTCATAATGCTCTCCGAATCCTTTCAAGGGTTTTTTTTTTTTTTTTTTTGCTGTGGGGGGCTTTAAACGCTGAGAGGGGGAAAAACTATTTCAATCCCCCTACATGACCCTGTTTTAAACTTAGCCCTACAAGGCCTCTACAATAAAAACGTAATTTTTAGGAGAAGAGCAATCCTTCCAAGAGTCTACCCTTAAAAAAGCTTTTTAGATCCCCCCCTTGAAAAATCTAGTTGGGTTGGTCGGTTTTGGGGAAAGGGCGGGGGGGGGGATTTTGTCCCATACGGGCTCAGGACAAGGACCAAAGCGGGTTTTTAAAAATTTTAAGAGGGTCCCCCCCCATTAGTCCCGACAGCGCTGCCCTATATGCATGTCAACATTCCCACCAATCGCGGCGACAAATGCCAAAAGATAGGGTCAGCTTTAAATTTTTAAAGAAAAGGGAATTATGAACTTTGCTTTAATCCTTCACTTTCCTATCTTTAAATTATCGTCTTGGACACAACCATTTGTTTAAAAAGATCTTAGAAACCAGTCTATTGTGATTAAAAAACAAATGAAGTAGTGCACTGCAAGCCGCCCCCAATCTTTGACTTGGCACACCCAGTGGGGATGGAGGTTCGAAACGGGCTTGCAGTAGGTCACATGCAGGAAATGGGTCTACTGACAGTTCGAGGGGGTGGCTTTGAACCCTAGCGTTATCTTAATAAGGTCGAAATAAAAACACACAAGAATAACTCTTGGTAGTTAGCTGGTATCGAGTTGGAAAGGTGTCCCAGGATTCTTGGGAAAAGACAAATAAATCTGTTTTCCCCCTTTTTATACTGAAAATTGGTCTGGAGGGATTTTAAATGTAATTAGTATTTTTATTTTTGTTAGACAAACTAATTTTTATTCAAGGATAAAAAAAAAAATTTACAATTTCTTTCCAGTAACTTTCAAAGTTTTCAAAAGAAAATTTGTTTTTTGGACCACTAAAAAAAACCAAATGCAGATGCCCTAATGCCCCAGATGCCAAACGCGGCAGATGTTTTTGAATATTGCTCATTTTAACCCCTCACTAGCCCCCCCCGGGGGCGTCTAATCCCCCCCTTTTCCCATTTCAATAGGATTATGAGTTCTTAAAATATCTGTTCTTTTACAAATTTGATGATTTTTTATTCCCTTTTTACTTTTGGGCCCCCTTGGGGAAAGGGGGCGACAGTAAATTCGGTTAAAATTTTTTTTTACTAAAATTGCAATTTTTCCCTTTTGCTCATACCCTTTTTTTTCCCCCCTTAAAATTTGGGCCCTGTGTCAGAAAATTTGGTAAAAAATGATTCACATTTCTATGTTTGTTTTTGGATTCACACCGTAAATAATAAAAACGCAAATTTAAAACATATTTGTCATACAACACATCAAAAATAGGGAAAATCTGGTATTCATACACATGAGAAAAAAACATCTGTGCCAAATACGAAAGTTGAAACGCTTTTATAAAAACCATAAAGGTTAAAAAAAATTTGAGAAAAAAAAGGTTTTTGTTTTTCTGAAAATTAATTTTGTCGGTATTACCTGTGTATTTCTAAAATAAAAACGGGCCCATAAATGCAGAACGCTAAAAAAAAGAAAAAAAGAGTAAACGAAGATAAACCTGTGCTATGTTAGTAAAGAGCAACGGGGGACAAGGCTTGGAATTTTTCCCAAAATATTAGTACGACGAGCTTTTTTTTCCCCAAAACAAACCGCAACGAAAAATTTTACAGCAAAACAAGGGATGAAAATTTAAAATGAAATCAACGCTTTATAGATGCGTGCTAAATTCTTTAATTTCCCTTGGGATAAAAAAGCAATTAATGTTCTGTTTACAATGAGAGTTTTTTAGCAAATTCATATATATCCTGAATTTCGTACAGGGGATAAAATGGATTAATCATAATATAATTTAAAATTTTAAACATTCCTTCCCTTAATTATTGTAACATTTTTCTCACAGTATAATTTTAATTTTTCCGAAAAAATAAAAGTTTAATATATGTCATCCGCCACCATCCCGGGAATTTTTAAAATTTTTCATGGTTTTTTTTAAAAACTCGATGCTACTGAAGATTTTTCAGGTGG
>NC_051424.1:17400592-17401840 GCF_015228065.2 Penaeus monodon
TGTGTGTGTGTGTGTGTGTGTGTGTGTGCGTGTGTGTGTGCGTGTGTGTACATATATATGTATATATATGAATATATTTATATAAATGTATACATATAAATACTTATATATGTGTATGTATACATACATCCATACACATACATATATATATATATATATATATATATATATATATATATATATATATATATATATATATATATATATATATTGGTGCGTATAGATATATATGAATATATATATACACATATATATGTATATATAAATATGTATGTACATATATACATATATATGTATATACATATATAAGTATACGTACATATATATGTATACATTCTCACACCTCTTCTCTTCCACTCTTCTCCCCTGCTTGGATTAATCAGAACGACCTCATTTGCCGGAAGTCAGGATACAGGATTTAACTTGATTACATGCCATTATCAACGTCTCTCAGCCGCAGAGTAGGATTAATAATCATATACATAGTTTAAAGAATAAATTTTAAAAATCTTTGTTGAGATGGAAGAGATGTGTAAGAAAAGAAAATTAATTATATGACATCGACCTGTAAGTAACAGAATTGCTAATAATCCGAATACCTTGAACAATGAGACCAAGAAAGGGCATTGGGCTCTGTCATGATACCGTACCTCATGGCGAACTTTCCTGCATGAGAAGCCCATCAGATTTAATTAACTCATGTAATTCGTGTGGATCATTAATTGCTTTTTGCGTTTATGGTTGATTATTCTTATTCTGAATACGACATTTCAATTTTAAGAACGTTTGGTGACAAGCTTTCAATAATAAAGTCCGACAGCGTAGGTTTTCATTATTTAGGAATAATTAAGTTCATGTAAAACCAAGACTTGTTTAAACTGAGGTGATTTATTATACTGCAAGGCAAACTACGTTGTTACAAGTTGACAAATAGCCAATATAAACGATTTATGGCACGGAAACATAACGTGAAAGATGATTCTTTGGCAGGTACGGATGGAAACTTGTACCTAATGTGTAGTAGGCTAACACAAGGTGGATCTCAAAGGCGGGGATAAGGCAACACAGAAACTCCATTTAATGATGATTAATGATGCCGTTGTACGCAGGCGTCACTTACTGTTTGCTTCGCTCTTGCAGCACTCCTTTCGTCGCTTTGTCTTCTAGTGATTGTCTGCACTTCTGTCTATAGTTTGTCTGTCTGTCTCTTTTTTCTTGCTTTCTTCTCTCTCCGCCCTGACTCTCTCC
>NC_051424.1:17406940-17409440 GCF_015228065.2 Penaeus monodon
AATATGATTGATTATTGGCATTATTAATTTATTATCATAGATGTCTTTCGAAAGCAGGCACCGTCCTTGCCCTTACGATCGCATTACTATTAACATCCTTATTAAGTGTGTACTATTATTCATAAATACGATAAAAACCTTAAGATTAAAGCTGATACTCTTGATGCTGCTAATAACAAGAATGACGAGCTACATCAGTCAACTCCATTGTAAAAAGCATTAGACCGTACCTCAACAGTCTCCATCGTTTCTTTACTGCGAACGCGCTGAGAACTAAAAGCAGAGCGCGGAATCATTACGTTAAAATCCTGTTTTAGTCGAGCTTTACGACTTTTCTTTCATGTATCCTGTGTCTCCATTATGTATGAGGTAAATTCACTTTATGGCAAAACTGCAGTACCCCGAATGTTAGGACGCAGTAGTCTTTCCTTTTTAATATCATCTATGTATCCCTTTCCTGTAGACGGGACTATCGTCCGGCTACCGAAACTGTCGAAAAAGCGTTTGGGCGAAACGTTTCTTCCCCTTGCCGTCTTCCCTTTGTTCCTTCTGCGGAGGCTGTCGAGACGAGGCTGTGCCGGGTTTATGTGTTTTCATAAGGGGCTCCAGACATACTGGCGCTCTCAGGGATGGAAATTCACTGTTGCTACTTTCTCTGGCATCAAAATGGCCTTTTGTTCTGAGGTAATTTGTAAATACAAATGTTATATGTATATTCTAGCTAATATGAAGACTGAAAAAAAAATGATAGACTGTTTTATTGTTAATATAATGGGAATTTTAAGACACAAATATGTGGTTCACTGATCAACATTTAATCCTTATATCAACATATGGTAATTGGAAAATACACTGTAAATACAACCTAGGACAAATGAGTCGGTGTCCTAGCGATCTAAATGATCTATCATGTGTTGTCAGTCATGTGCAACAGCATTCATTAAGTTGTAGATAATACTGTAGCTAATTGTAATTCATGACAATACATTCAATAAATAGTCGCTGATAATAATGATGATAACGATAAATATCGTAAAATCATGTTATCAACAATAAAGGTGAGAATGGTAAAAATAATGCTGATAAATAATAAGGATAGCGATTATGGTGACAATAATGATATCATTAGAAAATATGATTAGTAGTTGAATGAGACGCATACACCCACAGACATAACTAATTCACCACACAATCAGCCATACCTCCGCGGATGAATTATAATTATAAACGTAGCAATAAACTCTGGGTACGAAACTGATTAATGGCAGGCGGGCGATCTACAAGCTGCGTCTACAAGCTGTGTCGTTACAGACAACACCAGGTAAGTACAGGGTACACACTGTGGTTGACACTGCACACTGAAGATGACATTAAACACTGTAGCTCTGTGGTTGACACTATACACTAGCCGACACTACACATTGAGGTTAAAACTACACATATGATTGATAATACACACTTGCGTCTTGCAATATACACTGCGTATGATACAGCATGCAGTTACTGATACTACATACTCTTGCTGCCACTATATATATATATATATATATATATATATATATATATATATATATATATATATATATATATATATATATATATATATATATATATGTTTGTGTATGAGTGTGTGTGTTGTGTGTGTGGTGTGTGTGTTGTGTTGTGTGTGTGTGTGTGTGTGTGTGTGTGTGTGTGTGTGTGTGTGTGTGTACATATGCTATGATTGAATTTTGAAGAATTAGTGCCATCCTGAATATTCCTCAAGTAGCATCGAGTGTTTACAAAAAACATGCAAAATCTTAAATTACCGATGGTGGCGCGATGACATATATTAAACTGTTATTTTTTCGAGAACTATTAATAATTATACTGTGAGAATAAATGTTACAATAATTAATGGAAGGAATGATTAATTTTAATTATATTATGATTAGATACCAGTGATCCCCTGTACAGTAATCAGGATGATATATGAATATGCTCAAAACTCTCATATGTAAACAGAACATTAATTGCATTTTTATGCCAACGGTATTAATAGAATTTAGCACGCATCTATAAAGCGTTGATTAATCATTTAATTTCATCCCTTGTCATGCTGCTAAAATATTTTCGTTGCGGATTTGCTTTGGAAAAAAAAGCTCGTCGTACTAATATTTTGCGGAAATTCCAAGCCTTGTCCGGCGATTGCTCTTTACATAACATAGCACATTGGATTTTATCTTCGTTTCCTCTTTTTATCTTTTATTAGCGTTCTGCATTTATGCGTTCCTGTTTTCATTTTAGAAATATCACAGGTAATACCGACAAACTTATTATCAGAGAACTAAAATACCTTCGTTTTCTCAATTATTAATCTTTTATGGTTTCATAGTGCGTGCAACATTACTGTATTTGGCAACAGATGTTTATTTCTGCATGTGTATGTATATACACAGATTTCCGTATTTTAGATTGATGTTAGTATGACAAATATGTTTAACTTTGTCGTTTTGATTAT
>NC_051424.1:17421940-17426940 GCF_015228065.2 Penaeus monodon
ATATATATAAGCACAAAGAGGTATATCAATACGGCCGTGAAGAATCTCATCTTTATTTGCAAACGTTTCGAAGGTTCACACAAGCCTTCATTCTCAATGCTGAAAGCAGAAACCAGATAATAATTCGTTAGATGATTTACATAAACAAGGGGAGGTTCTGAAATTTTAACAAAATACGTAAGTAAAACGGTAGACACAATAAGTAAAACCAAAATAATAAACAGAGAACATAGTACAAGAAATATATGCTAACTGAAAAACATAATAAGAGATAAAGTATGTAAAACTGACCAGATTGGTTGTTTGTGGTAAAGGGTGGTTTAATGTGTAAACAAGCTAGTTGCAGTGGTTACGTTGTTTAGTTCTGGCTTCATCTTTTTGATTAGGAGGGATTCAGAGGTGATGAGGTCCTGGCGGGAAGAATGAGAGGATAAAATATTGAAATCTTTGTTCGAGAAAGGGTGTGAGTGTTCAAGTGAATGTTCTCTTATTGCCGAGAAGGATGGTTTGCTCAGCGGGAGGCCAGTTCTGAAGGACTTTCCTTTCTGTTCGTAGATGCGGTGTCGCAGCCATCGTGAGGTTGACCCCACGTACCTAGCTTGGCAGCTAGGACAGGTAAATAAATATACCACATTAGAACATAAGTCAGAACTATAGTTCATAGGTTGTTTCATGAACTTTGCTATAGTATTGGTGTTACTGAAAACAAAAGTGAACTTAATCTGGGGGTAGTTATTCCGTAAGAGTGTTTTTAACTGTTTCCTGATTTTATAGATTAAATCACCCAAATATGGTAGTTTAACATACTTATGGTCTCTTTTGACAGTACAGACAGTTTGCTGGTTGGAGAATTTGTTGTGCAAAAAAGTTTTTGTTATTTTATCAAACAACTGTAATGGGTATCCATTTGTTGTAAAGAAGTTTTTTAGAAATAACAATTCTTGATGAAAGGCTGCCCAGTTACTACACAAATTGTAGGCCCTAGTGATCAGAGTTTTTATACTGTTAATTTTGTATATATATGGGGTAAACTGAGGAAGTGTAGGCCGAGGCCAGTGAATGTTGGTTTACGGTAGATACTAGTATGGAAGGTGCCGTTGTTGTTGGTAACCATAGTATCTAAAAAGGATAGTTGGTTGTTCTTTTGCACTTCACATGTAAAATTGATACTGGGGTGTTTGGAATTCAGATAAGTTAGAAAAAGATTTACGTGGGAAGGGTGACTAAACAGCAGGAAAGTGTCGTCAATGTATCGACGATAAAGAAGAGGTCTGAATTCAGGCGGGCATTTTTCTAGCCAGTTTTGTTCGTGATAACTTAGAAATGCATTGGCATAGGAGGGGCCTAGAGGGGAGCCCATGGCTACACCGTCTGTTTGGGTATACAGGCAATCATCAAAAGTAAAAACTGAATGATGGGCTGTGGTTTCAAGTAATTTTTTGAAGTTATCCTTATTTCATCCAAATTTGTTCAGGGAGTAGGTTTCCAGGGTTTTAGTTATTAATTCTGTGGTCTCTTGTAGTGGTACATTTGTAAATAGTGATTCAACATCAAAACTCGCCATTATGACGGGTTGTTGGAAGTTCAGTGATGTTATTTCTTTGGCAAAAAATGTGGAATTATCAATAGTATATTGATTAGTAGTTATGGGAGCGATGATGGGGACCAGAAATTTTGCAACATTATAATTAAAAGTGCCAATTGATGAAATGATGGGTCTTAGGGGAATATTTGCCTTGTGAACTTTAGGCAGCCCATAAAGTGTGCCAGGTCTGGAGCCAGAAGTCATGAGAAGGTTGTAGGTATTAACACTGATAGAGGATTTAATTGTACGAAGCAATCTATTTAATTTGTCTTCCAGGTATAGTAAGTGGGTGGAAACTTCAGCTGTAATTCGTTTGAATTTTGTGTGGTCATTGAGAATAGCCATCATCTTTTGTTTATAGTCACATTTGTTTAAGATAACAACTCCACGTCCTTTGTCTGGTTTGGTAATTATTATTGTGTTGTCTTTTTGTAGGGATTGTAAAGGTGACAAGAAATCCTTAGAATCATGAGTTTGCCTTGACTGCTGCGAGAATTTTCTAAAAGTGCTGGCTATAGTTGTGATGTTATTTGTTACATTATTGAAGTTGTTGTTATAAATATCACAATTTTTTATGGTGTTACAAAGTTTCTCAAAATACAGGTAAAATCTATGAAAAGGAATTTTGGTTTGGGGTAGGCAGTAATCTAAGCCATAGGCTAGTACATCTTTTTGTTCTTCAGTTAAAACTTTGTTAGAGAAGTTAAAAATTACTTTGTTCTTGTCCACTTTTTTCTTTCCATCAATGCCTAGGTTTAAAAGTTTTTTGTTGTGTACAATGTCCACTTTACGTAGTTTGTTATCCACATTGCCCTTAATTAATCTGGAAATGCAAATGAAATCTATAGGAGATAGGGTGGATTTCAACAGTGATAGGTCATTATTAAGCTGCTTACTGGTAGCAGTCTCCTTTCTCATTTGTCTATTAATCTCACGGTTAAGGAGTTGGAAGCACCATGAACGATATATTTCGGTGTATACAAACATAGGATTGTGAACCCGGAAGTTGACAAAGTTCGGGATTACACGATAGTCTTTACATAGTTTAAGGAATCGGATGTCTTTCTGTAGCTTCTTCTCGCGGAAGGAGAGTTTCTCGGTCCTCCTGAAGGTGTTGAGTGCCGTTTTGCCATATTTCTTTCTGATGTATTCCGTAATGGGTTTGCCACTCAGGTGTCGAATTGCAAGCACAAAGAGGTATATCAATACGGCCGTGAAGAATCTCATCTTTATTTGCAAACGTTTCGAAGGTTCACACAAGCCTTCATTCTCAATGCTGAAAGCAGAAACCAGATAATAATTCGTTAGATGATTTACATAAACAAGGGGAGGTTCTATTTATTTACCTGTCCTAGCTGCCAAGCTAGGTACGTGGGGTCAACCTCACGATGGCTGCGACACCGCATCTACGAACAGAAAGGAAAGTCCTTCAGAACTGGCCTCCCGCTGAGCAAACCATCCTTCTCGGCAATAAGAGAACATTCACTTGAACACTCACACCCTTTCTCGAACAAAGATTTCAATATTTTATCCTCTCATTCTTCCCGCCAGGACCTCATCACCTCTGAATCCCTCCTAATCAAAAAGATGAAGCCAGAACTAAACAACGTAACCACTGCAACTAGCTTGTTTACACATTAAACCACCCTTTACCACAAACAACCAATCTGGTCAGTTTTACATACTTTATCTCTTATTATGTTTTTCAGTTAGCATATATTTCTTGTACTATGTTCTCTGTTTATTATTTTGGTTTTACTTATTGTGTCTACCGTTTTACTTACGTATTTTGTTAAAATTTCAGAACCTCCCCTTGTTTATGTAAATCATCTAACGAATTATTATCTGGTTTCTGCTTTCAGCATTGAGAATGAAGGCTTGTGTGAACCTTCGAAACGTTTGCAAATAAAGATGAGATTCTTCACGGCCGTATTGATATACCTCTTTGTGCTTGCAATTCGACACCTGAGTGGCAAACCCATTAAGGAGTATATATATATATATATAGATATATATATATATATAATAGATATATATATATATATATATAGATATATATATATATATATTATATATATATATATATATGTGTGTGTGTGTGTGTGTGTGTGTGTGTGTGTGTGTGTGGTGTGTGTGTGTGTGTGTGTGTGGGTGTGTTTGCATGTGTGTAGTTGTTTTATATGTCTATGTTTGAGCGTTATGCTTATTTAACTGGATTTTTACTGAAATTGTATTCTGCTTGTAATGTGAAAAAGAACGTCAAACGACCAGCTCTACATTGTTCATAACATGCCTCGCTTTTCCTGGAAAACTCTGTAAAATGTATTCACGAAAGTCCAAAAGCCATAAAGCTTTGATGTCCTCATGAATTAAGTCATTCACGCCTTCAGAATTGTCTCCTGCGAGACAGGTGTCATCATGCGGCGGCTCCTCTCTGTGCGCCTGGGACACTTCGCTGCCCAGGCGTACTTAGCTCTCCGTGCTATTAGCCTGGCCTTCTGTTAGTATTTTGAGTGTTTAAATGGCTTTTTTGTCTTGTAAGGGTAGCGTTCTTTACTACATTTGAAAATATTAAACATTTCCAGATATATGATATTAAGGCATTTTTTTTCTCATACGGTAACATGGATTCGATACTTGTCGGCCGCTGTTTCATCTTCTCTTTTGACGCTTTTTTTTGTTCCTCTCTATTTGTCTGTTTCTTTCAGTCGAAAATCCATTTATTGGAATCTCGTGTTCTTTCCCTTCATTTATGTCTTTTTATGTCTAATATTTGCCGTTCGTGTTTCCGGGTAGACACCTGGTCGCGCTTGGTCTTCATTCTTGTACATTGGTAGTTTTACGCTCTACTCTCTGTCGAGAATTTATTTCCTTTGTGAAATTATTTTGCTATGTTTTGACAAAGCTCGAGATAGAGAGAGAGAGAGAGAGACATACATAATCTTGAGTTACACCTGATTTTGTTTGGGCACGGTTTTTTAAAAAGTTATCAGAGAACACGAGAGCGAAGGGAAGTAGAGAGTAAATAGCGAACTACTCACAGTTATGTTACCAGCTTCGTATACTTGGATATTACGTGTCCCGCCCTATTAAAAGAATGAGAAATCCTTTCTAGAAGTTTTCCCAGAAGAAAAAATATGGGAATAAAAAAGGGTTCACAGACGCTGTCCCGCGGCGCAATGGCGTGTCTCTCAGAGTCCGGAAGTTTGCCGCGAGAAGTCGGGAGGTTTACGTTCAAGTAAGAAAATAATTCTAATCTAGCAATATATAGAAAGTTTTATATGAGGCACAAAAATATTACAGCGACATCCACCCGTAAGTAAGTAAGATGCAATTATTATGGTCCATTTCAGAGAAATCCTGAATAATTTTCAAAAAGTCATTTTCTGTTTGACAATTTTATATATATATATAT
>NC_051424.1:17435513-17443013 GCF_015228065.2 Penaeus monodon
TACTTTTCACTTCCCTCACCTTAACCTTCCCCCAGTGGAACTGCTCCCCCTGAATTTAACTTTCACCATCAGAAACTTCATAAATTTGCCCAATTTATTAAATCATAATCAGGATTACCAGCCATGTTGGGTTTGCCAATTGAAAGCTTCGCATCTCCTTGTAATTTTTTTTTCAGGAACAAAACTATTTTTAACTAAAAGAGCCATGCAACCTTTGATCTCTAAGTACTTTAACTGGCATTCCTTCCCTATCCCTTCAGCGCCAGAGTAAAACCCTCATGACTAGCTTGCCACTTTCTCCATGTAATTAATTCCATGACAATATATATATATATATATATATATATATATATATATTTATATATATATATAATATGAGCCTATATTTGTGTGTGTGTGTGTGTGTGTGTGTGTGTGTGTGTGTGTGTGTGTGTGTGGTGTGTGTGTGTGTGTGTGTTGTGTTTTGTGTTTTGTGTGTCACAAATATCCATATACAGAGACAATGTCTTAGCAAACCAAAATTTTCCCTTTTTTCTTTTTTAACGTATTAAAACATTTTGAAGAAATGTAAATATTTCTCAAGTAAAATTTTAAGAATTTCCGTTTCCAAGGACGCCACCGAAAAGATTCAAAAACTCCTTGGCTTCTTTACATTTGCAGACTTAAAACCCACTTAGGAAATATTCATCAAAGTCTCCCACGTGGAAAAACTTTCCACGAGATATCTATGCGTCAGACGTAAAATCTTAAAGGAAGATATCATCTTATCTGAAGTTTATACTTGATAAATACAGGATGGGTTTCCACACACTACAACACACACACACACACCCCACGCACGCAGCACGCACGAAAACCCCCACCACCACACACACACCACAAAACACACCACAACACACACACACACAAACACCACACACAACACACACACACACACACCACACACCACACACACACACACACACACACACACACACACACACACACACACACCACACACCACACACCACAATACACACACACCCCACACACAAAATACACACACACACACACACACATACCACACCACACACACCACACACACACACACACACACCACAACACCACACACACACACACCCCACACACCAAAACACAAATACACACTTTCAAAAAAGAGAGGTGGGAGGAAAGACAGAGAGGAGAGAGAAACAGAGAGCGACCGAGTACGCAGGCGAGAAAGAGACAGACAGACAGAAAGATTTATGTCGCAGGGCCAGCCAGACTAGGCATGTGGGTAGTATAGATGCTATCTCCTACGAGGAAACTAGCAAGTAGAAGCGAGGTAACTTCCTAGTGAGGGCAGATTCCAGCAGCGTGAGGGCGTGAGCGTCAGCGGAAAGGAAACCCATTTCGGCGACTGATTGGACTTCTGACGACCCGTGGCCGCTGAGGCACGGGAAGGCGTTGATAGCGTCTTACCTAGATGGTATATTTTGAAACACTCAGCACCGTGGATAATAAGCACAGTGCGTCCCATTGTGCTCAACGCCTTTAAAAAAAAAAATACACACATACTTTCTCACACACACGCACACACGCACACACACACACACACACACACATGTATATAAACAAAAAATACGTACATATATATATATATATATTATATAATATATATATAATATTTTATTAATAATATGCCTATATATATATAATATATATGCCTATATTATAATATATATATATATTTTATATATCATCATCATCAAAAACGGTATGCTCATGTTTGAGCAGCCGTGGACCTCTCCACCATCCTTCGCCACTCAACTCGATTTTGCGCTTTCTTTCTACTTGTACCATCGACAGCCCGCAAACATCTTTGATGTTGTCACTCATTTTTATCTTCGGTTTGCCTCTTCCTCTGTTTCCAATCAACCTCCCTGCCCGCAAGTTTTTCTCAATACTTTTACTTCTCATCACATGACCAATAAACTTTAGTTTCCTTTTTTCAAGATGTCCAACAGCCGGTCTTTACATTTACTTTTCTCAGCACTTCATCATTTGTTTTCTTCTACGTCCATATAAATACATAGTATTCGTCTGTAACACCACATTTCAAAACTATTGACCTTTTTCTTGTCTATCTTTTTCAGCACCCAACACTCAGAATCTAGACACAATTGGGGAAAAATAATGAGTTTCAATAACGTCATTTTGTTTGTTAAAGGTAATGTTTCCCGTCTTTCCAGATTTATTGAGAGCACTGGGGCTTTTTTGGCATGGCAATTCTTTTTTTTTATCTCTGGTGAATCATCATATGTTTTATTTTAAAACATTTCCAAAGAAAAGTAAACTTTTTTCACTTTTTCCCTACAACCACTCCTTGATTGAAACTTCTCATCATCTTTCATGTGGGTTATTTTTCAAATCTTCATGACTTATTTTTCTTGTCGTTAAAAAAAAACCAGTTTTTTTCGCTTCTTCTCTAATTTTACTAACGTTTTTTGTATTTTCTGATACTGCTGAAAATTAAAACTATTCAGGGCCTAAATTAGATTTGATTTTTTTGTATCCTCCAACATCTACACTTCCTTAAAAATTCTCAAAAAGCATCTCTCAAAATTTTTTTTTCTTCAAAATATAATTAAAAAGGGGGCGGCAAAAAATGCAACCTTGTCGCACTCCTTGGTTGATTTTTAAAACCTTTTTGTTAACCCTTTAAAGGGGGTTTCTAATATTTTGGCTTGTTGTTGGTCTACTGGCTTTTTTTTTTGGAGGGAATTTTTTTTGGGAAAAACCTCTTTTTTTTTCATGTTTTTCCAAGGGGTTATTGGGGATCAAAAATATCAAAAGCTTTCGAGAAATCGATAAACCCACAGGTAAAAGGGCTTTCTGGTGTTTCTTGTTTTTTTTCTATGAAAATTTTAGATTTAAAATCGGGTTTCTGGATTTTTTCCAGGGTGAAAACCTTTTTATTCGCCCTGCAATTTCTTCCCCAAACTTAAATTTTCATTTTTTCTGCAATCATTTTCAAAAAATTTTGGGGGGGTGACTTTTAATGCAATTGTCCTTTTTATTGTTGCTTTGGAGTGCATCACCTTTTTCTGTAGGGGAAGTAAAACGTTTTTTCCCATCTTTTTCCCATCTTTTTTCTTTAAAAATTTTTTCGTAAAAAAGTTTGTAGAAGAAGTTTCAACACTTTCCCAACATTCTTGATTATTTTTTCTGTTATTTCATCTTTTCCCCGGGCCCTCTTGTTCTTTTTTAATTCCCTTTTATGGCTTTTAAAACTTCTCTAGCAGTGGCGGGGGTTCACTCGCTGTTTATTGAGCCCCTTTAATGTTGTTGTTAGATCTTTATTTTTTTTTGTATGGGTTTGGAAAAATATTGTTTCCATTTTCCCTTTGATTTTTCCCAACACAAAAAATAGTCCACTTCTGTTTTGATATTTGCCCCTTGTGGGTTTTAAAATTTTCGTGAAATGTTCGTACTCCTTGGTAGAGTTATCTATTGTCTTTTGTAGAAAAAGTTTTTAAATTTCTGGCAAATTTTTATCTAATATTTTTCTTTATCTCGTCGCAATAAACTTTAAATTTTTTTATTTTTTTTTTTTAGTAAATTATATCTTCAACTGGGTTATTACTACCCTTTTTATTTTTGGCAAAAATTCTTGTTTTTAATTTCACTTACGTTTTTTTTCAGATGCCAGGGGAATTTGTCCCTTTTTTTTTTTGGCGGAGTTTCTTAACTTTCTCAGCAGGGGTTTTTTTTCCCTTTTTCCCCAACTCATTTGGTTTTTTTTATCATCTTCACATTGATTGAGTACTTCAAATTTTTTTTGGGCACTGTAATTCGTAATTGTTTCAAGGTTTTGTTTTCGAGCTTTAGAGGTGGTGGGTTTGGGTGCTCCATCTTTTTTTATCTTTTTTTGAAAGTCGATAGTTTTTAAATTGATGGCCCGTTTGGGGTCGCACCAGGTCTTCTCTTGGGATTTTTTTACAACCCTTTTTCCCTTTCTGGTTCCACCAAAGATCAAATTTTGGGTTCGTTTTTCTTTTTTTCTGGGGAAAACCCCGTTACAAGTTGGGCCCCGGGGGGTGTTTTTAACAAAGTGTTGGCCCATAACCCAAATTTTTGTAAATAAAGAAATTTAATAAAATCCTTTCCCTTTCATTTAATCTCCCAAAGGGTGAATTTTTCACAGGTGTCATTTTTTTTTGATTACTTTTGCCTACTTTTTCGTTTTAGGTTTTCCCATGATTACTATTACTCTCCCGTTAGGGGTTGTGTCAAAGTTTTTTTGGGATGTTTTTAAAAATTTTTTTCCCTTTCTGCATTTCTTGCAATGTTTTGGTTTTGGGGCATAGGGTTGTCAATACTAATTTTTTGAGGGTTTTTCTTGTATTTTACTTTTTAAAAAGAATCATTTATTGGGCCCCGTACCCAATTAGTGCTTTGCAGTTTTTTTTTTGTGAGAGTCATAGCAACTCCCGGGGACCTTTAATTTTTCCTTTTTTCTTTCCAGAAAAAAAATGTCCCCTTTTTTTCCTTTTTGTTTTTGAAACTTCCATTTTTTTCCAATTTGGGCTCACTGGGTTCCAGTATTTTAAAGTTGTATCTATCCATTTCGTTAAGACCGGATATAATTTACCCAAAATCCCTTTTATTTTTCCCTTAAAGTTCCCCCTGTTCCATGTGTTTCTTAATTGGGCATGTTTTTTTTTATCTTCTTTTTCCCTTTCCCGGAAAATTTTAAAATTGTTAGCCTGGGTTTTCCCCCTGGGCAAAAAACCCCCCCCTTTATAACCCACGCCCGGGGGGATGTGGTATGAATAAACATTTCTGTATTTAATCCTTGTTTAGAGGTTTTCCCGGGGGAAAAAAAAATCGGTGAAACCCCCCGGCTCCTTCTCAAATCGCAGTCTCCAACTAACTAAAGGAACTAAACTCTTTCCCCCCATATTTTAAATATTGGCGACTGCCCGCAGTGACCAGTGGTTGAAAACCCGGGCTCCGTCTCTGGTCCCGGTTCAATGCCTCGCCCCGGGGTCGAAAAAAAAGGGGCCCTTTTTTTCCCCTGCTGGCTTTAGTCCATTTTCACGGCGAGAAAAAGACATATTCCCTTTAGAAGTCAAACCAGATGGCGTGGGGGAATTTACCGGCCCTGGGGCCCAAAATTTTTGTGCGGGCCCAACCGCGGTTGATTAGGAGGGCCATCCAATCAGCAAGGGTTTGGGATCCCCCAAAAATCCTCCCCCCCAAATGCATTGAGAGGCCAAAAAACCGCCCTGGATTTATGGGTGTTAAAAAAAAAAAAAAAAAAAAAAAAAAAAAAAAAAAAAAATATATATATATATATATATAAAATATAATATATATATATATATATATATATATATATATATATATATACATATATATATATATATATATATATCTGTGTGTGTGTGTGTGTGTGTGTGTGTGTGTGTGTGTGTGTGTGTGTGTGGTGTGTGTGTGTGTGTGTGTGTGTGTGTGGTGTGGTGTGTGTGTGTATATATATTATATTATATATATATATATATATATATATATATATATATATATATATATATGTATAATATATATATATATATATATATATATCTATATATATATATATATATATATAGTATATGTGTGTGTGTGTGTGTGTGTGTGTGTGTGTGTGTGTGGTGTGTGTGTGTGTGTGTGTGTGTGTGTGTGTGTGTGTGTGTTTGCATGTGTGTGTTGTTTTATATGTCTATGTTTGAGCGTTATGCTTATTTACTGGATTTTTACTGAAATTGTATTCTGCTTTGTAATGTGAAAAAGAACGTCAAACGCCCAGCTCTACATTGTTCATAACATGCCTCTCTTTTCCTGGAAAACTCTGTAAAATGTATTCACGAAAAGTCCTAAAAGCCCTAAAGCTTGATGTCCTCAGTGAATTAAGTCCATTCACGCCTGTCAAGAATTGTCTCCTGCGAGACAGGGTGTCATACATGCGGCGGCTCACTCTCTGTGCGGCCTGGGGACACTTCGCTGCCCAGGCGTACTTAGCTCTCCGTGCTTTAGCTGGCCTTCTGTTAGTATTTTGAGTGGTTTAAATGGCTTTTTTGTCTTGTAAGGGTAGCGTTCTTTACTACATTTTAAACAATTTACAGATAATATGATATATAAGGCATTTTTTTCTCATACCGGTAACATGGATCGATAACTTTGTCGGCCGCTTTTTCATTCTTCTCTTTTGACGCTTATTTTTTTTTCTCTCTATTTGTCTGTTCTTTCAGTTCGAATAATCGCATTATTGGATCTCGTGTTCTTCCCTTCATTTATGTCTTTTGTATGTCTAATATTTGCCGTTCGTGTTTCCGGGGTAGACATCTGGTCACGTCTTTGTCTTCATTCTTGTACACATGGTAGTTTTACGCTCTACTCTCTTCGGAGAATATTATTTGCTTTATGAAATTATTTTGCTATGTTGACTAAGAGAGAGAGAGGGAGAGAGAGAGAGAGAGAGAGAGAGAGAGAGAGAGAGAGAGAGAGAGAGAGAGAGAGAGAGAGAGACATACATAACTTGAGTATACACCTGATTTTGTTTGCACGGTTTTTTAAAAAGTTATCAGAGAACACGAGAGCGAAGGGAAGTAGAGAGTAAATAGCGAACTACTCACAGTTATGTTACCAGCTTCGTATACTTGGATATTACGTGTCCCGCCCTATTAAAAGAATGAGAAATCCTTTCTAGAAGTTTTCCCAGAAGAAAAATATGGGAATAAAAAAAGGGTTCACAGACGCTGTCCCGCGGCGCAATGGCGTGTCTCTCAGAGTCCGGAAGTTTGCCGCGAGAAGTCTTGAGGTTTACGTTCAAGTAAGAAAATAATTCTAATCTAGCAATATATAGAAAGTTTTATATGAGGCACAAAAATATTTCAGTGACATCCACCCGTAAGTAAGTAAGATGCAATTATTATGGTCCATTTCAGAGAAATCCTGAATAATTTTCAAAAAGTCATTTTCTGTTGGACAATTGTATATATATAATTTTATATATATATATTATTTATATAAAATATATATATATATATATTATATACATATATATACATATATATAAAATAATATATATATCTATATATATTATATATTATATCTATATATATATATATTATATATGTATTTTATATTATATTATATATATATATATATTATAATATACATTATATATATATATATATATATATATTATCTATTATTTTATATAATATATGTATATATGTATATATGTATGTATGTATGTATATACATATTATATATATATAGATAGATAGATAGATAGCTAGCTAGATAGATAGATAGATAGATAGATAGATACACACATATATACACACACACACACACATGTGTGTGTGTGTGACGGATTTAAACATACACCAGTACTGCAATTATTATGGTCCATTTCAGAGAAATCCTGAATAATTTTCAAAAAGTCATTTTCTGTTGAAACAATTGTATATA
>NC_051424.1:17458013-17462387 GCF_015228065.2 Penaeus monodon
TGCAAACCAGAGAAGGCAACAGGAAACCACTCTGGTCACCATTACCCTAATCAATTCATGTATAAAATGTTACAGAATGATATTAAGTAGGGTGGCGTGAACACATGATGGTCAAATGAATACACAGACTTATAATTAAACTAATATATAGACAAATACACACACACACACACACACACACACACACACACACACACACACACACACACACACACATATATATATATATATATATATATATATATATATATATATATATATATATATATATATACACACATCGTTATAGGCTTGCCACTAAGGCGTCTGATAGTAAGGACGAAGAGGTAAACTAAGACGGCCGTAAAGAACTTCATGATTTATTGCAAACGTTTCGAAGATGATCAAATCTCCATCGTCACTGCTGTAATTAATGAACCAAAAAGAAATACGTAGTTAGACAAATTAGACATAAAAACATGGTTCCAATATGTATAAATTAATGAGAATGAACGTAAGGGCACAACAATTGTACATAAAACCAAAGACATAATTCAAAAGACGATAAAAAGGCTAATATATATAAAAATACGAACAATTAAACGCAAAAATAAAACATTATTACACGAGGGTAAGGAAACTGACCAATTACGGGTTTGTAAGCGGGGCAAAGGGTGACAAGGTAGTTGCTGTGGAGGTGTTATTCAGCTCAGGAGACATCTTTTTGAATAAACAAAGATTCTGAAATGACGAGGTCCCCGGCGAGAGGAAAGGGACGTTAGTATGTGAAATCTGTGTTAGAAAAGGATGTGAGTGTTGCAAGGAGTGCTCTTATGGCTGAGAATGATGGTTTACTCAGGGGGAGGCCATTACGAAAGGACTTGCCTTTATGTTCTGCTATGCGGTGACGTAACCACCGTGAGGTTGGCCCCACGTACCTTGCTTGGCAGCTAGGACAAGTAAATAAATATACCAAATTTGAACATAAATCAGATTGGCAACTCCTAGGATTGTTTTAAAAAATTATTAATAGTGTTAGTGTTGCTAAAAACAAAAGTGAACTTAATTTGGGGGTAATTATTATGGAGGAGGGACTTTAGCTGTTTTCTTATTTCAAAGCTTAGTTTACCCATATATGGTAGTTTTACAAATCTGTGATCCCTCTTAACAAACGGTATAGCGTGCTTGGTAGAATATTTATTACACAGTAATTTATTTGTTATTTTATCAAAAATGTGTAATGGATATCCATTTGTCACAAAGAGGTTTTTTAGAAACATCATTTCATCATGAAAAGAAGTCCACTTACTACATAGGTTATAAGCTCTGGTGATGAGTGTTCTTTAACTATTGACTTTATATAGTAAGGGATAGCTCAGGAAATGGAGACCGGGCCAGTAAAGGTGGGTTTTTGGGGTATATGCTAGTATAAAAGTGACCGTTATCGTAGGTGACGACGGTATCCAAAAAGGGTAGTTGGTTGTTCTGTTGTGTTTTGTGGGTGGATTTGATACTCGGATGTTTGGAGTTCAATTAATTTAGAAAAAAAAATTATGTGTGATGGATGTTTGAAAAGAACGAAAGTGTCATCAATGTAGCGTCGGTAGTGTAAAGGTTTGAATTCTGGCTTATTTTCATGGTGGCACAAGAAAATGCATTGGCATGGGAAAGGGGCCTAAAGGGAGCCCATAGCTACCCCTCTGTTTTGGGGATAAAGACAATCATCAAAAGTGAACACTGAGTGATGGGCGGCTAGATCTAGTAATTTTTTGAAGTTATCTTTTGTTAAACCAATTTTGGTAAGCTGGGAGGTGTCTAAATTGTTAACTATAATGTCGGTGGTTTCATGAAGGGGAACATTAGTAAAGAGTGACTCTATATCGAAACTGGCCATGGTGATTGGTTGTTTAAAGTTAAGGGTCGTAATTTCATTAGCAAAGGATGTAGAATTTTCTATAGTGTACTGATTGACAGTTAAAGGGGAGATAATGGGGATAAATCGAAAGTAATCTTCAATTTCTCTGACAAAATTCTATCTGAAGAACAAAATGATGTACTTTTGCCCTTACGTTCATTCTCATTAATTTATACATATTGGAACCATGCTTTTATGTCTAATTTGTCTAACTGCGTATTTCTTTTTGGGTTCATTAATTACAGCAGTGACATGGAGATTTGATCATCTTCGAAACGTTTGCAATAATCATGAAGTTCTTTACCCGGCCGTCTTAGTTTACCTCTTCGTCCTATATATATATAAAATTTTATAAAATTATTATATATATATATATATATATATATATATATATATATTATATATATATATATATTATGATATACACACCACAAACACACATATAAAATATATAATATAATATAATATATATATATATTATAAAATATATATATATATATATATATATATCAGCAAAGATAAAGAGAGACTAGAGGCGTACAAACAAATAGGCAGACAGATACACAGATACACATATGCCAAGATAAAAAGTAACACTGGCGATTACTGATAAATTTACTTGTGTTTTCCTTCTCGCTGAAGAGGCTGAAAGGGAGGGGGGGGGGGGGTAAGAAAAGGAAATAGAGGAAGACGAGATTCATTCTCGGATTTATTCGTGCAGGAATAATTTTGTTTCAGAAATCCCTTTTATTCAACCTTTATGTTTCTCTGTGCCAAATTTATAACTTACCTCTATACATATACATTTTTATCAGATGGAGGAGTCCATAGAACGCTTTGGAACGCTTTGAATTATAACGAATAGTACCACACATACACACGCACATATATATGTGTGTGTGCTTATATATACATACATACATATATATATACATATATATATATATATATATATATACATATATATATATACATATATTTATATACATATATTTATATACATATATTTATATACATATATATATATATATATATATGTACATATACATGTGTATACATTTGTATGTATATATATACATTTGTATGTATATATATACATTTGTATGTATATATATACATATATATATATATATATATATATATACATATATATTTCATATATATATTTATATACATATATAATACATATATATGTATATATATATATGCATGAATATAAAATATTATTTTGTGTGTGTGTATATATATTTTTATATATAATATTATATATAATATATTATATATATTATATAATATATATATATATATATACATACATATACATGTATGTATGTATGGGTATATATATTCATTAATATATTTATTTATTCATATTAGTAACTGGACAATAAATCAAACAAAAGTACCAACGGTCGTTCACAATCCGGTGTTTGACGTAATCCCTTCCATTTACACTTTTCGCTTCACCAACTGCGCTTCCTCAAGAACACGCCCGACTCCTTCCTGTCATTTCGCTTCTTTGTTCTTCGCTTCTTTGTTCCAGCTCCTCTCTCTCTCTCTCTCTCTGCTCTCTCTCTCTCTCTCTCTCTCTATCTCTATCTCTCGCTCTCTCTCGTCGCTCTCTCTCTGTCCTCTCTCTCTCCCCTCTCCCCTCTCTCTCTCTCTCTCCTCTCTCTCTCTCTCTCTCTCTCTCTCTCTCTCTCTCTCCTCTCTCTTCTCTCCTCTCTCTCCTCTCTCTCTCTCTCTCTCTCTCTCTCTCTCTCTCTCTTTCCTCGCTCTCTCTCTCTCAGGCTTTCTCTATTTTCTTTTCTTTTTCTCTCTCTCTCTCTTGCCCCTCCCTCTCTCTCTCTCTCTCTCTCTCTCCACTCCTCTCCTCTCTCTCTCTCTCTATCCCTCTCTCCTCTCTCTCTCTCTCTCTCCGCCCCTCCTCTCTCTCTCTCTCCGGGGTAGTTTCAGTGGTAACGTGCGGTCTCTCGTCCGGGGTCGGCGGTTCGCGCCCCCGCCCAGGCGCGAGCCTGGGGGTTACTGCTGTTGCTGGGCACCACGGGGGGCAAGGACTCGGTTTTAGCCGAGTCAGCAGCTAGCTGACACACGTGAGCAAAAATTTAAAAAGACAGTATGTCACACCAAGAATATCCATTGTAACAAATGGAATAAAAAACAAACTTAAACTAAACTTAAAACTCTTTCTCTTTCTCTTCTTCTTTCTCTTTCTCTTTCTCTTTCTCTCTCTCTCTCTCTCTCCCCCTCTCCTCTCATCTCTCTCTCCTCTCTCTCCTCTCCCTCTCTTCTCTCTCCTCTCTCTCTCCTCTCTCTCTCTCTCTCTCGCCCCCTCCCTTCTCTGTCCTCTCTCGCTCTCTCCTCCTCTCCTCTCTCTCTTTTCTCCCCACTCTCTTTTCCCGCCCTCTCTCTTTTCTCTCTCTCTCTATAAAAATATATATTATATATATAATATATAAAATATATATATATATAAATTT
>NC_051424.1:17462487-17469473 GCF_015228065.2 Penaeus monodon
ATTTGAATTACCTTCCCTCAGCCATCAGTACTAGAGGGAACAGTGCAATCCTCCACAAGTGCTGACGGCGCCTGCCTATTACAAATAAATTCATCTCGACTTCGACTTTCTCTCTCTAAAAAACCGAACACGCAAAAGAAGAGAGAGAGAGAGAGAAACCTTATAAAAACCCTCCCAAAAAGAGTAAAATTCCCGGGGAAAAGGGGGAAACCAAAAGGAAGTGCAGATAAAAACGGGTATTTTTTCTTTTCTTTTTTTCGCTCCCTTTTTTTCCTTTTCTTCTCTTTTCGTTCTATTCTTTCCCGTCAACGTTTTTTTTCCCCTCTAAAAATTCAGTTTAAAATATTTCAGTCTAAATTTTTTTAGGGTTAAATTTTTTATTTATATTTTAAAATCTTTTTCCTCTCTTTAAATTTTTCAATCAGGAAAAGGGAAGTCAAACCGAGAATGATAGTGAATAATCACTGGTAATAATTCTCATAATGAAAATAATGATTATGATAATGATGATCATAAGTATAAAAATGATATTAGTAGTAATGATAATAATAAAAATACTAATGATATTAGTATTAATATAACAATAACAGCATTAACATTAACAATAACTGCATTAACAATAATAAAAATAACTGTGATGATAACAATAATGATAATGATGATTTTGTTGGTGATGAGGATGTTGGTGATGATATTGATTATAATGATGACGAATATGATAATGGTAATGATAATGATAATGATAACAATGATGGTGATGATGATAATGATAACGGTAATGATAATAACAATAAAAATACTACTACTACTGCTACTACTAATGATAGTAATAGTGTTAATAATAATAATAATAATACATATAATGATAATATTATAATAATAATGATAATAATAATAATAATAATAATAATAATAATAATAATAATAATAATTTTGATTTGTGGTTCTTCTGCACATTTTTACATGTTTTGTTGATGTTCCATTGCCTCAAACTTCAATCACCCTAGGTCGCTGGTAGTGACTCGGTGTTTGATTTTAATTAGCAGATCTAAGGGAAACGTTTGCATAAAAAAAATAATAATGATAATGATAATGATAATAATAACAACAACAATAATAATGATAATAATGATAATAATAATAATTAAAATGATAATAATAAAGATAATAATAATAATGATAATATAATAATAATAATGATAATAACAAATAATGATAATAATAAAAATAATAAAATGATAATAATGATAATAATGATGATGATGTAATAATGATAATGATATGATGATGATGATGATGATGATGATGATGATGATGATGATGATGATGGTGATGTTGATGGTGATGGTGATGATGATGATGATGATGATGATGATGATGATGATAATAATAATAATAATAACTATAATAATAATTAAACTAATACAAAGATATATTAATAGTATAACAGAATAATAGTAACAATAACTATAGTAGTAGTTAATAGTGATAATGATAAAAAGATCATAAAAGAAATAATAATAAAAGTAATGATAATAATAATGATAATAAAATAATAATGAGATGATGAAATAATAATAATAAATAATAATAATAATATGATAATAAAAATAATGATAATAACAATAGTATAATAAGATAATAATAATAGTAATAGTAATAATAATAATAATAGTAATAATAATATATGATTAATAACAATAACAATAATACTAATACTAATACTAATACTAATACTACTACTAATAATAATTATTTATTATTATTATCATAATGAAGAAGATGATTATATAATAACAATAATAATAATAATAAAATATGATAAAAAAGCTAATGATAATGATTATTATAGTAATAGATAATAATAATAATAATAAATAATAATGATAATAATAACAATAATAATAATAATAATAATAATAATGATAACAATAATAATGATAATAATAATAATAATAATAATAATAATAATAATGATAATAATGATATTAATGACAATAATAATAACAACATTAGTAATGATAATAATAATTATACAAGCGAATCGTCCAGATATCGTCATTAAGGACAAAATAAACAACACCTGCCTGTTTATAGATATGAGCAGCCCTTCAGACAGAAACGGAGCACTTGGCGTTATAAATAAATATTATAAACAAATACCGGGGAATCTGTAACAGCACAGCGATCTGAAGTGTTTTTGTGTTCGTGAATTGACTTGACTGGATGTTTTGTTTTGTGGTTGTTCTGCATATTTTTACATGTTTTGTGATGTTCCATTGCCTCAAACTTCAATCACCCTAGGTCGCTGGGGGCGACTCGGTGTTTGATTTTAATTAGCAGATCTAAGGAAACGTTTGCATAAATAGTAATAATAATAATAAGAAGAACAATAATAATAGTAATAATGATGATGATAATAATAATAATAATAATAATAATAATAATAATAATAATAATAAAAAAAAAATAATGAAAATAGTGATTATATTAATAATAGTGATAAAAAAAATAAAATAATGATAATAGTAATAATAATCATTGTTTTTATTAAAATAATTATAATAATGATAATGATAATTATAATGATAATAATAGTAAAAAAAAATATATATATAATAATAATAATGATAATAATAATAATAGGAATAGGAATAATGTTAGCAATAATAATTACAATAATAATAATAATAATAATAATAATAATAACAGTAAAAATAATAATAATGCTAATAATAATAATAATAATAATAATAATAATAATAATAATAATAATAATATAACAATAATAATCATAATAATGATAATAACAGTAAAAATAATAATGCTATAATATAATAATAATAATAATAATAATAATAATAACAATAATAATCATAATAATGATAATAAAAATAATTATAATAATAAGAGTAATGAATAATAACATTATAATAATAATAATTAATAATGATAATAATAATAAAAATAATAATTCATATATATATATATATATATATATATATATATATATATATATATATATATATATATATATATATATAATATATTTTTTCACCAGGTGAATGAAGACAGCAACTGGCGTTACTCCTTTATTGTAGGGTCCAACCTGTGGACAACTATCATATATGAACAATAATCCAAATGATTGAAAATACAATATGACCTTGTACACAAATGGAATGGTCATAATGGGAGCAAACAGCAATGGGAGTATAAAATAAATCCTTCATTATACACTCAATGGCACCTTTGCAACTTTTTCCTGAGCAAGCAAATAATATCTCATGATCCTAATGAATGAATGGAACAAATATACAAATAATACAACATGACAAATATGTAACTTACACAGTGCCCCCTATAAATCACTGGTGAATTACCTCTCAGGCTGAATCAGAAGCCACAGGTCCAAGTCAGAATGGCACTGTAATGCAATACATCAATAAGATAATATTTTACAATTCTCTATACCATAAGTGAGTAGGATTATGGTCATGCCTGATAACATTGACTCACGGCAAACGTTTATATTACTTCCACTCGATGCAACTGTTTACCTTTTACATGATAATTGCAGGGATTTAAATGATAAACATAACTCACCATCATGCTATTGACACAATGCTGTGTTGCTATTCCTTCTGAAATAATCCATTCCCTAGGGCATAATCAACCGCGACTCCCTTCAAACGCACAGATCCCACCTGTTCACTCCTCTGAGAGGACGCTTTGTCTCCGTTCCGCAGCAGAAAATCAGAAAGCTCAACAAACTTACAATGGTTACGAATTGTGCAAACATAAATCTGATTTATATACATTAACTCTCTTATTTCTGTTGCTTGAACAAAAACTAACTCTTATCCACAGACGAATCATTTATACATATGAAGTCAAAATTATACAGAAAAACTGTTTAGAAGGGGATACGAGATATTCTCAGTATATATATATATATATATATAAAATATATATATATATATTATATATATATATATATATATATATAATATATATATACACACACACACACACCCCCAGCGCTCCAACCTGCACCCTGGACATGGTACAGCGATACGGGTACAGTGGTCAAGGAGATCGACCACATTCTTGTTAGCACGCGATGGAGGATCCTCCAGAACTGCAGGGTTACCGGAGTGCCGAAATTCTGTGGCACCGACCATAGACTAGTTGTGGTTACTCCTGCGGGTCTATTTCAAAACTCCCCGTCCCTCCAGTGGCTACCCTAAGGTGTCACCTGGACAGACTAAGGGAGGAGGAGTGTGCCCATGGTTCACCATGGCAGTGTCTGACCGATTCACAGAACTCGACAACCTGAAGGACCAGTTGCTCTGTGGGAGCTCTTCAAGCGCGTAACACTCAGGAGTCCATTGGCGTACGCCCGAGGGCAAGGCAGAATTCATCTCCCTGGAGACATTCGAGGCCACTGAGCGTGTCGCAAGGCACGGCTGAATGGAATCAAGTCTTGCGTCGTTCCATGGTGGTAGTGCTCGGACACTACTGAGAAGGGACAAGGAACAGTTCATCAGGAATCTTGGTGAGAGGTTGAAGGCCATTTCTTAGTAAATGACCTTCGCCCTGCCTACCAAGTCCTGAGAAAACTGAACTCCAAGCCCTCCTCACAGAGGACTGCAGTCTGATCAGTGGATGGACGGATCATCTCAGATCATGTTGGGTTTCGTGAACGTTGGGCTGAGTATTTTGAGCAGTTATACCAGGTAGACCCTCCAACAGTTAGCTTGGATGCAAGCGATGTCTCAGTGTCTGTGCCGGACCCAGCCATCAGCGAGGAACCTTCTACACTAACAGAGGTTAGAATGGTGATTTCCAAGCTGAAGATATGTGATATCCCTGCTGAACTGCAAAAGGCTGGGGTGAACCTATGGCTCGAGGCTTGCATACAGTCCTGACTGCCATCTGGCAGTCTGGTACCATTCCCCCTGACCTGTTGAGGGGCATGGTCATCCCTCTCTGGAAGGGGAAAGGGGATCGTTGGGATAGTAGCAACTACCGTGGCATTACACTGCTCAGCATACCAGGCATGGTTCTCGCCCACATTCTTTTGAAATGGATCTGCAACCACTTACTGAGGCATCAGCGACCGGAGCAGTCTGGATTTACTCCTGGCAAGCGCTTTAAGTAATTGTGGAATGCCGTCGTGAGCAAGCAACCCACATCGACCTCAAGAAGGCGTTTGACTCGGTGCATCGGGAATCGCTATGGGAGATCCTGAGACTCAGGGGAATTCTGACACAGATATTGGCTTAATAGCAGGCCTTTATACTGGTACTGAAAGTGCTGTAAAATGTGGTGGGGGTCTGTCGAACTTCTTCCCTGTTAATTCAGGGGTGAGGCAAGGTTGTGTCCTCGCACCAACACTTTTCAGGGCTACTAGCCAAAGTCAGTGTGGAGCAACACTAGGCAATATCAAGGTCTCAGACCTTGACTTTGCCGACGATGTTGCTATCCCATCTGAGTCCTTGGAGTCACTAGTGGCGGCTCTTGATGCATTTAGCAAAGAGGCGAAGCTCCTAGGCCTAGAGGTCTCCTGGACCAAGACCAAGATTCAGGACTTTGGGTGTTAGGGAAACCCATTCAGATGATTCATGCTTGCGGCAAGGACGTTGAAGTTACAGAGAGTTTTACATACCTTGGTAGTGTAGTCCATATCTCTGAGCTGTCAGACCAAGAAGTTAATAGATGGATTGGTCTGGCAACAGGAGCCATGAACTCGATCAACAAGAGCATTTGGAGATGTCAGTACCTATGCAGAAGGACCAAGCTGCGTGTCTTCAAGGCCTTGATACTGCCAGTTTTGATCTATGGAAGCGAAACCTGGACGCTATCCAGTGTCTTGCCACACTTGCCTTTTGTAACAAGTCCCTTCGCCGGATCATGGGCTACAGTTGGCAGGACCACGTGTCCAACCGGCGGTTACACAGTGAGACTGGCATGGGACCTGTTACTAGCATAATCCGGGATCGCCAACTCAAGCTATATGGTCACCTAGCTCGTCTCCCTGTGGACGACCCTGCCCATCAGGTTGTCTCTCTGCGAGACAACCCTGGGTGGAGGAGACCTGTGGGACGACCCAGGAGATCATGGCTTGGGCAGCTCGATGAGACCTGTCTGGAGACTCGCCTCGAGGGATTCTCGTGGCTGGAAGCGAAGGTTTCGCTTCCATAGATCAAAACTGGCAGTATCAAGACCTTGAAGACACGCAGCTTGGTCCTTCTGCATAGGTACTGACATCTCCAAATGCTCTTGTTGATCGAGTTCATGGCTCCTGTTGCCAGACCAATCCATCTATTAACTTCTTGGCCATGCGCCCCCGTCGGCGTTAGCCCCTTGATGATGATGATATATATATATATATATATATATAATAATAATAATGACAATGACAATGACAATGACAATGACAATGGCAATGGCAATGATAATGATAATGATAATGATAATGATAATGATAATGATAAGATAATGATAATGATAATGATAATGATAACGATAACGATAACGATAACGATAACGATAACGATAACGATAATGATAATGATAATGATAATGATAATGATAATAATAATAATAATAATAATAATAATAATAATGATAATAATAGGTCGCTGGTAGTGACTCGGTGTTTGATTTTAATTAGCAGATCTAAAGAAAAGATAATAATGATAATAATAATAATAATAATAATAAATATACTAATAATAACAATAATGATGATAATAATAATAATGATAATAATGATGATGATGATGATGATGATGATGATGATGATGATGATGATGATGATGATAGTAATGTTAATGATAATGATAATACTAATAATAATGATCATAATGAGTAGTAATAATTATAATGATAATAGGAAAAGGATAACATTGTAATATTGATAGTGATAACAATACTACTACTGTTCTACTACTTTAATAATACATAATAATAATATATAA
>NC_051424.1:17469573-17477073 GCF_015228065.2 Penaeus monodon
AAAAACACGCCTGTACTTACAAAATAGAATCTCTGATGAACAATCTCGACTTCGACTTTCTCTCTCTAAAACCGAACACGCAAAAGAAGAGAGAGAGAGAAGAGAAATCCTTGATGAAACGCGTCCCAAAGAGCAGATAAAATTCACGTGGAAAAGGGAGAACCAAAGGAAGCTGCAGATAAAGACGTCTATTCTCTTCTTATCTTTTTTTCTGCATCCTTTCTTTCCTTATTCTTCTCTTTTCGTCTCTATTCTTTCCGGTCATATCGTTTTCTCCGTCTAAAGTTCAGTTCAAAATATTGCAGTCTTCATTTTCTTAGGGTTAACTTTTTTATTTATTATTTTTAAAATCTTTTTCCTCTCTTTAAATTTTTCAATCAGGAAAAGGGAAGTCAAAGCGAGAATGATACTGAATAATCACTGGTAATAATTCTCATAATGAAAATAATGATTATGATAATGATGATCATAAGTATAAAAATGATATTAGTAGTAATGATAATAATAAAAATACTAATTATATTAGTATTAATATAACAATAACAGCATTAACATTAACAATAACTGCATTAACAATAATAAAAATAACTGTGATGATAACAATAATGATAATGATGATTTTGTTGGTGATGAGGATGTTGGTGATGATATTGATTATAATGATGACGAATATGATAATGGTAATGATAATGATAATGATAACAATGATGGTGATGATGATAATGATAACGGTAATGATAATAACAATAAAAATACTACTACTACTGCTACTACTAATGATAGTAATAGTGTTAATAATAATAATAATAATAATAATAATAATAATACTTATAATGATAATAATAATAATAATGATAATAATAATAATAATAATAATAATAATAATAATAATAATAATAATAAAAGTAATAATAACAATAATAATAATAATAATAATAATAATAATAATAATAATTTTGATTTGTGGTTCTTCTGCACATTTTTACATGTTTTGTTGATGTTCCATTGCCTCAAACTTCAATCACCCTAGGTCGCTGGTAGTGACTCGGTGTTTGATTTTAATTAGCAGATCTAAGGGAACGTTTGCATAAAAAAATAATAATGATAATGATAATGATAATAATAACAACAACAACAGTAATAATAATAATAATAATAATAATAATAATAATAATAATGATAATAATAATGATAATAATAATAATGATAATAATAATAATAATAATGATAATAACAATAATGATAATAATAAAAATAATAATGATAATAATGATAATAATGATGATGATGGTAATAATGATGATGATGATGATGATGATGATGATGATGGTGATGGTGATGGTGATGGTGATGGTGATGGTGATGGTGATGATGATGATGATATGATGATGATGATGATGATGATGATGATGATGATGATGATGATGATGGTGATGGTGATGGTGATGGTGATGATGATGATGATGATGATGATGATAATGATGATAATAATATTAATAATAACTATAATAATAATTAAACTAATAACAAAGATAATATTAATAGTATAACAGAAATAATAGTAACAATAACTATAGTAGTAGTAATAGTGATAATGATAAAAAAAATCATAAAAGAAATAATAATAATAATTATTATTATTATCATTATTATTATTATCATAATGAAGATGATTATATAATAACAATAATAATAATAATAAATATGATAATAAAACTAATGATAATGATTATTATTATAATAATAATTATAATAGTAATAATAGTAATAATAATAATAATAGTAATAATAATAATAATGATAATAACAATAACAATAATACTAATACTAATACTAATACTAATACTACTACTAATAATAATTATCATTATTATTATTATCATAATGAAGAAGATGATTATATAATAACAATAATAATAATAATAAATATGATAATAAAGCTAATGATAATGATTATTATAGTAATGATAATAAAATAATAGCAATAATAATAATAATAACAAATAATAATAATAATAACATAATAATAATAATAAATGATGATAATAGTAATAATAATAATAATAATAATAATAATAATAATGATAATAATGATATTAATGACAATAATAATAACAAATTAGTAATGATAATAATAAATACAAGCGAATCTTTCCAGATATCGTCATTAAGGACAAAATAAACAACCCCTGCGGTTTATAGATATGAGCAGCCCTTCAGACAAAAAACGGAGCATTTGGCGTTATAAATAAATATTATAAACAAATACCGGGGAATCTGTAACAGCACAGCGTTTCTGAAGTGTTTTTGTGTTCGTGAATTGACTTGACTGGATGTTTTGTTTTGTGGTTGTTCTGCATATTTTTACATGTTTTGTGATGTTCCATTGCCTCCCAAACTTCAATCACCCTAGGTCGCTGGGGGCGACTCGGTGTTTGATTTTAATTAGAGATTTTAAGGAAACGTTTGCATAAATAGTAATAATAATAATAAGAAGAACAATAATAAAAATAATGATTACATTTATAATAATAATAATAAAAAATAATGAAAATAATGATAATAATAAATAATAGGAATAGGAATTTAAAGTTAGCAATAATAATTACAATAAAATAATAATAATAATAATAATAATAATAATAATAATAATAATAATAACAATAATAATAATAATAATAATAATAATAATAATAATAATAATAATAATAATAATAATAATAATTATGATAATAATAATAATAATAATAATAATAATAATAGTGATAATAACAATAATAATCATAATAATGATAATAAAAATAATATAATAATAAAGTAATGATGATAATAATAATGATAATGATTTTGATAATAACAATAATAGTAATAATAATAATAATAATAACATTAATAATAATAATATTAATAATGATAAAATAATAAAAATAAAATTCTTTTTGTTTCACCAGGTGAATGAAGACAGCACTGGCAGTTACTCCTTTATTGTAGGGTCCAACCTGTGGACAACTATCAAATATGAACAATAATCCAAAATGATGCAAATACAATAGACCTTGTACACAAATGGAATGGTCAATGGGAGCCAAAACCAAAACATAAATTTCCTATTACACAATCACTAAACACCCTTGTAACCTACTTATTTAAATAACAAAAATACCTCTTGCATGGTCATAATGGGAGGCAAACAGCAATGGGAGTATAAAATAAAAACCTTCATTATACATCAATGGCACCTTTGAACTTTTTTCCCGAGCAAGCAAAAATATCTCATGACTAATGAAAAAGAATGGAACAAATATACAAATAATACAAACATGGACAAATATGTAACTTACACAGTGCCTCCCCCATAAATCACGGTGAATTACCTCTCAGGCGAATCAGAAGCCACAGGTCCAAGTCAGAATGGCCCCTGTAATGCCCAAAACATCAATAAGATAATATTTTACAATTCTCTATACCATAAGTGAGTAGGATTATGGTCATGCCTGATAACATTGACTCACGGCAAACCCTTTATATTACTTCCACTCGATGCCCAAATGTTTACCTTTTACATGATAATTGCAGGGATTTAATGATAACAACATAACTCACCAATCATGCTATTTACACAATGCTGTGTTGCTATTTCCCTTCTGAAATAATCCATTCTAGGGCATAATCAACCGCGACTCCCTTCAAACGCACAGATGCCACCTGTTCACTCCTCTGAGAGGACGCTTTGTCTCCGTTCCGCAGCAGAAAATCAGAAAGCTCAACAAACTTACAATGGTTACGAATTGTGCAAACATAAATCTGATTTATATACATTAACTTCTTATTTCTGTTGCTTGAACAAAAACTAACTCTTATCCACAGACGAACATTTATACATATGAAGTCAAAATTATACGGGAAAATGTTTAGAAGGGGATACTGAGATATTCTCAGTATATATATATATATATATATATATATATATATTATATATATATATATATTATATATATATTATATATATATATAAAACAAAACACACACACACCAGCGCTCCAACCTGCATCCCTGGACATGGTACAGTGATACGGGTACAGTGGTCAAGGAGATCGACCAATTCTTGTTAGCACGCGATGGAGGATCCTCCAGAACTGCAGGGTTTCCCGGAGTGCCGAGTTCTTTGGCACCGACCATAGACTAGTTGTGGTTACTCTGCGGGTCTATTTCAAAACCCCCCGTCCCTCCAGTGGCTACCCTAAGGTTGTCACCTGACAGACTAAGGGAGGAGATTTGTGCCCATGGGTTCACCAGGGCAGTGTCTGACCGATTCACAGAACTCGCCCAACCTGAAGGACCCAGTTGCTCTGGGGAGTCTTCAAGCGCGTAAACTCAGGAGTCCATTGGGTACCCCCGAGGGCAAGGCAGAATTCCATCTCCCTGGAGACATCGGGGCCCACTGAAGCGTGTCGCAAGGCACGGCTGAATGGGAATCAAGTCTTGCGTCGTTCCATGGTGAGTAGTGCTCGGACACTACTGAGAAGGGACAAGGAACAGTTCATCAGGAATCTTGGTGAAGAGGTTGAAGGCCATTTCTTAGTAAATGACCTTCGCCCTGCTACCAAGCCCTGAAAAAAACTGAACTCTAAGCCCTCCTCACAGAGGACTGCATTTCTGATCAGCGGAGGGACGGATCATCTCAGATCATGTTGGGTTTCGTGAACGTTGGGCTGATTTATTTTGAGCAGTATACCAGGTAGACCCTCAACAGTTAGCTTGGATGCAAGCGATTCTCAGTGTTCTGTGCCGGACCCAGCCATCCGAGGAACCTTCTACACTAACAGAGGTTAGAATGGTGATTTCCAAGCTGAAGATATGTGATACCCCTGCTGAAACTGCAAAAGGCTGGGGTGAAACTATGGCTCGAGGCTTGCATACAGCCCTGACTGCCATCTGGCAGTTGGTACCATTCCCCCCTGACCGTTGAGGGGCATGGTCATCCTCTCTGGAAGGGGAAAGGGGATCGTTGGGATAGTAGCAACTACCGTGGCATTACACTGCTCAGCATACCAGGCATGGTTCTCGCCCACATTCTTTTGAAATGGATCTGCAACCACTTACTGAGGCATCAGCGACCGGAGCAGTTGGTTTTACTCCTGGCAAGCCCCTTTAAGTAATTGTGGAATGCCGTCGTGAGCAAGAAACCCCCCACATCGACCTAAAGAAGGCGTTTGACTCGGTGCATCGGGAACGCTTTTGGGAGATCCTGAGACTCAGGGGAATTCTGACACAGATATTGCTTAATAGCAGGCCTTTATACTGGTAAATGAAAATGCTGTAAAATGTGGTGGGGGGCTGTCGAACTTCTTCCCTGTTTAATTCAGGGGTGAGGCAAGGTTGTGTCCTCGACCCACCAACACTTTCAGGGCTACTAGCCAAGTCAGTGTGGAGCCCAAAACTAGGCAATATCAAGGTCTCAGACCTTGACTTTGCCGACGATGTTGCTATCCCATCTGAGTCCTTGGAGTCATAGTGGCGGCTCTTGATGCATTTTGCAAAGAGGCGAAGCTCCTAGGCCTAGAGGTCTCCTGGACCAAAAACCAAGATTTAGGACTTTGGGTGTTAGGGAAACCCATTCAGATGATTCATGCTTGCGCAAGGAGTTGAAGTTACAGAGAGTTTTACATACCTTGGTAGTGTAGTCCATATCTCTGAGCTGTCAGACAAGAAGTTAATAGATGGATTGGTTGGCAACAGGAGCCATGAACTCGATCAACAAGAGCATTTGGAGATGTCAGTTTCCTATGCAGAAGGACCAAGCTGCGTGTCTTCAAGGCCTTGTACTGCCAGTTTTTATCTATGGGAAACGAAACCTGGACGCTATCCAGTGTTTTTGCCACCACTTGCCTTTTGTAACAAAGTCCCTTCGCCGGATCATGGGCTACAGTTGGCAGGACCACGTGTCCAACCGGCGGTTACACCCGTGAGACTGGCATGGGACCTGTTACTAGCATAATCCGGGATCGCCAACTCAAGCTATATGGTCACCTAGCTCGTCTCCCTGGGACGACCCTGCCCATCAGGTTGTCCCCTCTGCGAGACAACCCTGGGTGGAGGAGACCTGTGGACGACCAGGAGATCAGGCTTGGGCAGCTCGATGAGACCTGTCTGGAGACTCGCCTCGAGGGATTCTCGTGCTGGAAGCGAAGGTTTCGCTTTTCCCTAGATCAAAACTGGCCCGTATCAAGACCTTGAAGACACGCAGCTTGGTCCTTTCTGCATAGGTACTGACATCTCCAAATGCTCTTGTTTATCGAGTTCATGGCTCCTGTTGCCAGACCAATCCATCTATTAACTTCTTGGGGCCCTGCGCCCCCGTCGGCGTTAGCCCCTTGATGATGATGAATATATATAATATATAATATATTATATATATATAATATATATATTTTAATAAAATATAATATAAAAAATAATAATAATAAAAATAATAATAATGACAATGACAATGACAATGGCAATGGCAATGATAATGATAATGATAATGATAATGATAATGATAATGATAATGATAATGATAATGATAATGATTATGATTATGATTATGATAATGATAATGATAATGATAATGATAAGATAATTAAGATAACGATAACGATAACGATAACGATAACGATAACGAAAACGATAATGATAATGATAATGATAATGATAATGATAATAATAACAATGATAATAATAATAATAATCATCATCATCATCATAATAATGATAATAATAATAATAATGATAATAATAATAATAATATGGATAATAATAATAATAATGATGATGATGATAAAAAAAATAATAATAATAATAATAATAAATAATGAAAATTTAATAATAATAATAATAATAATAATAATAATAATGATTTTGATAATAATAATAAAAATTATAATAATAATAATATGATGATGATGATGATGATGATGATGTGATGATGATGAGGGATGATGATGATGATGATGATGATGATGATGATAATGATAGTAATTATAATGATAATACTAATAATAATGATCATAATGAGTAGTAATAATTATAATGATAATATGAAAAGGATAACATTGATAATATTGATAGTGATAACAATACTACTACTGTTACTACTACTACGACTAATACTAATAATAATAATAAAATAATAATAATAATTAATAATAATAAATGATAATAATAATGATAATATGAGTAATATGAATGGTATGAATAATATGAATAATAAAAAATAATTATAATAGTTATAATAATAATAATGATAACAGCGAAAATGATAATGATAATGTTAATATTAATGAGAATGATGATGAAAAATAATAGTGATAATAATAATAATAATAATAATGATAATGGTTGTAATAATGATACTAATAATGATAATAAGAACAACTATAAGGAAATAGTAATAATAATCGTGATAATTAAAATAATGATAATAGGAAATATCAATGGTAATAAAAATATTGATGAAAT
>NC_051424.1:17482073-17484646 GCF_015228065.2 Penaeus monodon
TCCACTCTTTCCCATACACTCTCTCTGTGTATCTTCCCCTTCTCTCTCCCTCTCCTTCTCCTCTCTCCCACACCCTACTCTTTCTCCTTTCCCTCTCCCCCCGATCTCCCACATTCACCCCTCTCCGTCTCCCTCCCGCTCCTCACTCTCTCTCCCCCTCCCTCCAACCCCTCCCTCATCCATCCATCTCCCTCGCCCTTCCACTCTTTACTCTCTCTCCCTCTGCCCCCTCTCCCCAATCCCTCCCTCGCCCTTCCCTCTCCCTCTCTCCCCTCCCTGCAACCCCTCCCTCATCCTTCCCTCTCCCTCTCCCTCCCACTTGCTTTTGGGTCCCTCCTACGTGTCGCTGTTCTTGCCGCCATCACTCATGCGGCGAATGTTCAGGGCGAGAAAAAAAAGGCGTCCGTTGTTGTTGTTGTGATTTATAACTAGCTTTGCTTGGGTTTTTCCTCGGGTGTCGGCCTCTTGCATCCAACTCGGCAGACATTAGCCAAAGAAAAATTACGGCGGTAATGGCACTTGGCTTATAATGTTAAAGACTCTTGAGTGATTCTTCTGATGTGGAAGGATTATACACTATAAATGATAATGATGGTGGTTCGGGGTGATGATGCTTTGAGTATATATATCTATATATCTATATATCTATATCTATATCTATATCTATATCTATATCTATATCTATACCTATATCTATATCTATATCTATATCTATATATTTATTTATATATATATATATATATATATATATATATATATATATATATATATATATATATACATTTTTTTTTTTTTTTTTTTTTTTTTTTTAGAACGCGGTCACTTGGCGATATAAAATGTTTCCACAATTTTTCAAGCTACAGCAGCAATGCAGACACTAAGCTTCTAGATTTGGATTTATGCACTGTAATTACTACATATAATCGTTATATACAGTTTCAGAGATAAAACATTAAATATGTATTATGGAACAATGTAGTGATTACCATCATTTATCTGCAACTAACGAACTCCACAAGTTTGGGTTAAACCTCGCAGGGATCCAGACCTTGTAGCCTCGGTTACTGGACTTCATTTGAAGAGGTTTGTCTGGTATACTGAAAACTTTTACTGCAAAGAAGAGAAGAAAGAGTTTCACAGAGGGAGAAGACCCACTGAAAGATAATAACTTCTTAAAATCTATAAAGCAACCATTCTGATCAAGGTTCTATGGTGATTGTAAGGGAAAATTACAAATTTATTATTACTTCTTCTGATATTGCACAAATTCTTTCAAATCTGTGATATGGCGGATATGGTTATTGCATTCCCTCTTACTATAAAAGAGCATACACTGAAACCTTTATGGGGAAGAAGCCTTGAATTATTTTTCTATCACTCGCTTTTACTATTACTTGTACTAGGTGCTGAATCGATTACTACCGCCCCCCTTGACGGACATTTATGCCGTGCTGGCACTTCGTCGCCAACCTTCGAAAAATACAATTAATTTTCTGTCCAATCACAGATTACACGATTATCATATTTATTGAGCAATAAATAGATTGCGTTTGTGATCAGTTCCCACAATACTATGGGAAATTCCAATTTATTGTTCGCTACATCATAGCAAATTTAATCAAGAAACCATCATCTCTGCGTATTCACCCGCATTATTACTTTCTCAACAGATACTAACGCTGTTCATGTCGACAAGTAGGAAGTGTAATACACACAACTGTATGTATAAAATATCTATACTGTCTGTTTATGTTTTATGTATCTACTTCTCTCTCTCTCTCTCTTCTCTCTCTCTCTCTTCTCTCTCTCTCTCCTCCTTTTCTCTCTCTCTCTCCCATATTAAATATAATTTTATATATATATATAATATAATATATATATATAAAAATATATATATGCATGCCACACACAAACACATACATACATATATATATATATATAATATATATATAATATATTATATATATATATATATATATATATACATAAAATACATATATTTATATATGTATGTATATACATACATATATGTATATATATGGATATATTATATATATGCATATATATATATGTATATATATCATATATATGTATTATTGTATAATGTATATATATATCATATATATACATATATACACACATACATATACTGTATATGTATATACCTACCTACACACACACACATACAGTATAATATATACATATATGTATATATGTACTGTATATGTATAAATACTCACCCACATAAAGCAAATCGCCCGAAAGCGAGTATATTCAACATACACACAAACATCGCCGGATTTGCATATGTTGGGTGAGTCAATCCTAGATACGGTATGGGTGAGTTATTGCAGATATGATGTGAGGTGAGAACCACCAAAAAAATGATTACCTAAATAAAATACTCCCCTCCCGAAAAGACCAGTAACTCATGATGTCTGGCCACCCAAATAGGTTTCAAACCCCCCCTCGTGAGTCACGAATGTGGATATGTTTTAAATTTTATATATTATATATATATATATATATATATAATATATTTATATTATTGCCATCATATTTTTTTGTAACAG
>NC_051424.1:17489746-17492246 GCF_015228065.2 Penaeus monodon
AATATATATATATATATATATATATATATATATATATATATATATATATATACATGTGTGTGTGTGTGTGTGTGTGTGTGTGTGTGTGTGTGTGTGTGTGTGTGTGTTGTGCGTGTGTGTGTGTGCGTGTGTGTGTGTGTGTGTGTGTGTGTGTGTGTGTCTGTATGTGAGTTTGCGCATCTGTGTGTGTGCGTGTCTGCATGTATATATATATATATATATATATATATATATATATATATATATATATATATATATATATATATTTATATAATATTTATCATCATGAAGGGGCTAACGTCGAAGGGGGCGCATGGCCACATCATTCCTTCGCTTTCAGCCATGAGAGTCCCTCATGGCGAGTCTCCTGGCAGGCCCTCAGTCCATCTCTAATTCCTCGCGACAAGTCTGGTCAAGCTGCCCAAGCCATGACCTCGTAAGTCATCCGACAGGCCTCCTCCACCCAGGATTGTCTCACAGAGAGACAACCTGATGGGCAGGGTCAGCCACAGGGAAACGAGCTAGGTGCCCATATAGCCTGAGTTGGTGATCCCGGATTGTTACAAAAGGCAGCAAGACGAGACTCCAAGGCACTAGATAGCGTCCAGGTTTCTCTTTCATAGAGCAAAACTGGCAGTATCAAGGCCCTGAAGACACACAGCATGGTCCTTCTGCATAGGTACCGACATTTCCAAATGTTCTTGTTCACTGAGTTAATGGATCCTACTGCCAGGCCAATCTGTCTACTGACTTCTTGGTCTGACAGCCTAGAGCTAATGGACTACGTTACCAAGGTATGCAAAGCTCTCTGTGACTTCAGCGTCCTCACCGCAAGCATGGATCAACTGAACAGATTCCCCTAACAAGCCCCCAAAGTCCTAAATCTTAGTATCAGTTCAGGATACTTCTAGGCCCAGAGACTTTGCCTAATTGCTAATTGCATCAAGAGCCGCCACCAGTGACTCTAGAGACTCAGATAGGATAGCAACATCATCGAGAAAGTCAAGGTCTGAAACCTTAATATTGCCCGGTGTTGCTCCGCACTGACTTTGGATACTAGCTTTGTTCATTCTCCAGTTCATGCAGGTGTTGAAAAGTGTTGGTGCAAGGCTGTCTCCTTGCACCAACAGGAAAGAAGTTTGACAGGTCTACACCACACTTTACAGCACTTTCTGTACCGGTATTAGGCCAATAATCCGTCGGAATTCCCCTAAGTATCAGAATCTCCAATAGGAATTCTCCATTCTTGAGGTCAATAATCCGTGTCGGATATCCCTCAAGTCTCAGAATCTCCCACAGCAATTCTCGGTTCTTGAGGTCGATGTAGGCTGCAAGCAACTCACGACCGAACTGACAACGGCATTCCACAGTTACTCAAAGTGCTGGGATACGGTTTATTGTGGACTTGCCAGGAGTGAATCCAGACTAATCCTGTCTCTGGTACCTTACTAAGTGGTCACGTATCTGTTTCAGAAGAATGTGGGCAAAAACCTTGCCTGCTATTCTGAGCAGTTCATTGCCACAGTAGTTGCTACAATTCCAATGATCCCCTTTCCCTTTCCAGAAAGAGATGACCACGCCCCTCAATAGGTCAGGGGGAAAGGAACCAGACTGCCAGATGGCAGTCAAAACTGCATGCAAGCCCTGTGCCATAAGTCCACCCCCAGCCTCTAGCAGTTCAACAGGGATATTACATATGCCTGCGGCTTTCCCACTCTTCAGTTTAGAAATCACCATCCTAACCTCCGTTAGAGCAGGAGGTTCGTCACTGATGGGTGGGTCCGGCATGGGTATTGTGATACCACTTGCATCCAAGATAAATGTTGGAGGGTCTACATGGTACAACTGCTCAAAATACTCAGCCCAACATGATCTGAGATGATCTGTCCGTCCACTGAGCAGACTGCAGTCATCTGTAAGAAGGGCTTAGAGTTCAGCTTTCTCAGGGTTTGGTAGGCAGGGCAAAGGTCATTTACCAAGAAATGGCCCTCAACCACGTCAAAAAGATTCCTGATGAACTGCTTCTTGTCCCTTCTCAGCAGTGCCCGTGCCCTATGTACCAAAGAGTGACACAAGCTCTGAATGCCATTCAGCCAAGCCATGTGACATGCTTCAGTGTCCTCCAATGTCTCCAGGGATATGAAATTCTGCCTTGCACTCGAGTGTACACCAATGGACTCCTGCACTGCTTTGAGTGTTTCACACTTGAAGGACTCCCACAGAGCAACTGGGTCCGTCAGGTTTTCAAGTTCTGTGAGTCGATCAGAGACTGCTGTGGTGAACCCATGGACACACTCCTCCTCCCTCAGTCTGTCCAAGTGAAATGCTCCAGAGTGGCCACTGGAAGGATGAGGAGTTTTGAAGTTGATCTATAGGGTAGTCACTACCAACCTATGGTCAGTACCACAGAACTCAGTACTCCAGTAAACCCTGCAATTCTGGAGGATCCTCCATCAAGTGCTAATAAGAATGTGGTCGATCTCCTTGGCCACAGTACTTG
>NC_051424.1:17497246-17499746 GCF_015228065.2 Penaeus monodon
TGTGTGTGGTTATATTTTACTTCTGTCTATCTATTTATCTGTCTACTATTTATATATGTATATGTGCATATATATATAGATTACACAGATATGTAGCATAATATATATATCTATAGATATTTATATATATAAGATAGATTAATATATAATTTATTTATATATATAATTATAGTGTATATATAAATATATATATAATATATATATAGAATATATAGATATTATAAGAGAGATGTATATATATATTATATATATATATCATAGATGTGATGTCGCTCTCTCTCTCTCTTTCTCCTCTTCTCTCTCTCTCTATCGTTCTCTCTCTCTATTCCTCTCTCTCTCTCTCCTCTCTCTCTCTCTCTAATATTATATATATATATAATATATATATATATAGAGATATCATATATATAAAGAGAAGAGAAAAAAGTGGGGAGGGGGAGAGAGAGAGAGATGAAGATAGAGAGAAGGAAAGAGAGAGAGAGGAAAAGAGAGAGAGAAGAGAGAGAGAGAGACATAACATATATGAATGATTAAAGATATAATAATAAGATATAGTATATTATATTGATATATAAATATATAATATATATATAAGTATTCTATATAGATATATATATTATTATATATAATAATATAGTATGTAGACAGAATAGATATATCTGCACATATACATAATAAAATATAGACAGATAAAATAGATAGACTAAGTAAATAAATAAACACACACAACATAAATATATGTTATAGAGGTATATGTAATTATATCTATATATAATATAATATATATATATATATATATATATTATATAATACTATATATTATATATATATATTTATATATATAATATATATATGAATATATATATATATATAATCATCATCCATCAAGCGGGATAAAGCCGACTGGGGGCGCATGGCCGCCTCCACCCTTCGCTTCCAGCCACGAGGATACCTCGAGGCGAGCTCCAGGCAGGCACACGGCCAATCTCTCGTTCCTCACGAAGGTCTCGTCGAGCTGCCCAAGCCATATATACTCGGACGTCCCCCAGGTTCCTCCACCCAGGGTTGTCGCGCAGAAGAGACAAAACTGGTGGCAGGGTCGCGTCCATAGGGAGGCGAGCTAGGTGGCCAGTATAGCCTGAGTTGGCGATCCGGATTTTTATGCAAGTAACAGTCCCATGCCCAGTCTCACGGTGTGTAAACCGCCGGTTTGGACACGTGGTCCTGCCAACAGTACCCCAGATCGGCGAAGGGAATTGTTACAAAAGCATCCAAGCGCTGACTCCAAGGCACTGGATAGCGTCCAGGTTTCGCTTCCATAGAGGCAAAATGGAAGTATCAAGGCCGTTGTCAGCCACGCAGCTTGGTCTTCTGCAAGAGTACGCATCTCCCAAAGCTCTGTGATCGATTCATGGCTCCTGTTGCCAGAACAATCCGTATAATGACTTCCTGGTTCTGACAAACCGAGATAGGGACTACGCTACAAGGTATGTAAACTTTCTGGACTTCAACGTCCTCGCAGTAAGCATTGGATCGACTGAACGGGTTACCCTAACAGGCCCCCAAAAGCCTGAACTTAGGGTTCTGGTCCAGGAGACCTCTAAGCCTAGTGGGCTTCGCCTCATTGCTAAATGCATCAAGGAGCCGCACAAGTGACTACCAAGGACTCAGATAGGATGGCAACATCGTCGGCAAAGTCAAGGTCCGAGACCCTAATATTGCCTAAGTGTTGCTCCGCAGAACTTTGGCGTAGTAGCTCTGCCATTATCCAGTCCCTTTAAACAAGTGTTGAAAAGTGTGGTGAAGGACACAGCTTGCCTCACCCCTGAGATTACAGGGAAGAAGTTCGAACATACCCCCACCACACTTTTACAGCACTTTCAGTACCAGTATAGGAGCTTGCATCAGGCCAATAATTTTTTTTTCCCCCCTTTTGTGTCGGAATTCCCCTGAGACAGTCAGGATATCACCATAGCGATTCCCGATGCACCGAGTCAAAGCCTTCTTGAGGTCGATGTAGGCTGCAGCAAAACCCACGGACAAATCACGACGGCGTTCCACAATTACTCGAAGCGCTAGATACGGTCTATGTGAGACTTGCCAGGAGTAATCCAGACTGCTCCGGTTCTCTCGGTGTCAGTAGGTTGGTTGCGGATCCGTTCAGAAGAAATTGAGCGAGAACTTGCCTGCGTATGCTGGAGCAGTGTAATGCCGACGGTAGTGCTACCGTCACATCGATCCCCTGTCCCCTTCCAGAGAGGTATGAACACACACGCACTCTCTAACAGGTCAGGTGGGCTGTTACCAAGACTGACGCTAAATGGCAGTCAGGACTGTATATGACAGGCCACCGAGCCTAGGTTTCACGCAGCGTGTAGAAAAGTCAGCAGGGATATCACTGTGTTGGGGCCTGCAGCTTCCCACTCTTCAGGTTGGAAATCGCCAGCCTAACCCTGTTAGGGCAGGAGGTTCCTCGCTGATGGGTGGTCCGGCACAGGCA
>NC_051424.1:17502246-17507246 GCF_015228065.2 Penaeus monodon
ATATATACATATGTATACACACACACATATAAATATATATACATATATATACACATGTAAGTATATGTGCACACACACACACACACACACACACACACACACACACACACACACACACACACACACACACACACACACACACACACACACACACACACACATACATATATATACACATACATATAGATAGATAGAGAGATAATATATATCAACCCTCTCTCAGTCTGTCTCTCTGTCTATCCATCTCTTTGTCACTCTCCCCCCCCCCCCACATTTTCCTCTCACTCGGGAACCTCAGATCCAATCTCAGAAAAGACAATAGGAAAAGTCACTGCACTGATTCACTTAACTCCAACTAATATCCAGTCGTTAGCGGAAATGACCGCACTCGCAGCAATTTCACGAATCCGAAATAGTGACCACGGTGCAGGTAAAAGCGAAGTGAAAATGAACCTTGATATGTGTATATTGACGCAGTGTATTTAACAACCATGAGGAAAAAATGCTAGTAAATGCATTTATTTCAGTACAGAAGACATTTCCTTTTGTCTACACATCATCTAATCTAAGGAAAGGAAAAACTGGTAACTCACACACACTATGGGTACGCAATCTTTCTCTTTCATTGAGAAAAAATAATGTGGTGTAAGACAATAAAAGTATTGTACATGATTTTTAAAATTACCAAATGTATGTTTGCATCAGTTTTAAATGTCTGTTGTTAAAGAGAGGGAGAGGGAGAGAGGGAGAGAGAGAGAGAGAGAGAGAGAGAGAGAGAGAGAGAGAGAGAGAGAGAGAGAGAGAGAGAGAGAGAGAGAGAGAGAGGGAGAGGAGAGGAGAGGGAGAGGGAGAGGGAGAGGGAGAGGGAGAGGGAGAGGGAGAGGGAGAGAGAGAGGGGGGGGGGAGACAGCGAGTCGGAGTACCCAGCAATTCGGGGCGAGTTGCCACTTTGTCCTTTCCTGAAACTGGACGCACTAAACGTTTGATAGCTCCGCTTTTGGAGAAAGAAATGTGAAAGAAAACAACGAGCAGAACCACAAGGAAGGGGCGATGAAGTAGTAAAAATACAAGGGTGGAAATGTATATTTTTCTCTCAATAGAAAAGGCAAGGAGGATTATATAATGATCATTATGATAATGATGGTCATGGTAATGATACTGGTAATTGCGGTAATGAGGATGTTGACAATAAAATAATCAGACAGCTTTAAACATAACCAGAAAAGATTGATGATATCCTAGTACGTTTATGTGAACATTCATCGAGTTTTAATCAAAATCAACGTTTGCCATTTGAAGTCACGTAACCCTAGAAAACTATGTATATTTTCTGGATGAGAGGAATCTATGTCGGTTTATCTAGTTCATTTGACTTTCAAATTGTGTCCCCAGCCACATTGGCATTCATGAGAACGCGCTTGTTGACAGACTGGCAGGCGAGGAAGAGAGTGACATTTGACGGCATTAGCAACAACACAAGCCATAGACGGGCAGCAGCATAATAGGCTGGTGTTTTGAAGCCCTACCGAGAACGTCCATTTGAATGCCACTGGCACTCTAAAGGATGATCCTGAGAAGTGCCAAGGCTGGGGTAAGGCCTTGCTCGGACGAGGCTCACCTTACAAACTTACTGAAATGAATTGAATCGGTGACAGCATGCAAGTACTCACTGTCACAGCGCTTTCAAACCAAAACCACTGGCCATGTGTGTGATTAGATCATGATAGGGAATGTTCGATTAGAGATACAAAATACAAACACGAGAGTATTAGATACTACACGATTCGTACTTAGTATCTCAGTATCTCTCTCTCTTTCTCTTTCCCTCTCCCCCTCCCACATTCTCTCTCTCTCTCTCTCTCTCTCTCTCTCTCTCTCTCTCTCTCTCTCTTCCTTTTCTTTTCTTCTCTTCTCTTCTCTTCTCTTCTCTTCTCTTCTCTTCTCTTCTCTTCTCTTCTCTTCTTCTCTTCTCTTCTCTTCTCTTCTCTTCTCTTCTCTCTCTCTCTCTCTCTCTCTCTCTCTCCTCTCTCTTCTCTCTCTCTCTCTCTCTCTCTCCTCTCTCTCTCTCTCTCTCTCTCTCTCTCTCTCTCTCTCTCTCTCTCTCTCTCTCTCTCTCTCTCTCTCTCTCTCTCTCTCTCGAGGTGATTGTCTCCACTGCTACTATTTTATCGTTGTTTGTGGTCGGACAGGGTTTTTTTTCTTCTTTATGAGATAGTCTTTCTGCTGTTACAACATTTGTTCATACTGTTTATTCTAAGGACTGCTGTTTTTTTCATATATCTGTCCTTGGCGATCATGTATGTTGTTTTGTTTATTTTTATCTATCACTTTTATGTGTGTACTTTTAATCCACCGAGGGCTATGCTCGTCTTTCTATTCTTCTCTCCGTCAGTATTTATTTATCATTGCTTATTGCTTTCCTCTTAATGAATTTCCCTTTTCCACATACTTCTTATTCTTCCTCGTTTCTATTTTTCTAGTTTTATATCAACTGTTGCAAAAGATCTTGCTTACTTTCAAAATCCCCTTTTCCATTTTGACTCTCGATTTCGCGGCATCGCATTGTACTCCTGATCAGTAATCTAATCTGAATCTGGCTGCCCTTTCCTGTTGCATCTCTTACACTCATTTTGCATTTTTTTACTTTTATAGAAAAGACCTGGTCATTATTTTTTTCTCCAAGGTATTGATCCCCAGCCGCTCTCGGGCCCTTCAACCGCTGCGTAGTTCGCACGGGTAAAGTACAGGTTCTGTCTCATCGCCAGGAATGCTTTTCCCTTCCATTTCCCTCTCTTCATTATAGCCGCCATGTTCCCTTTCACATCCGTATCTCGCACGCCCTGCGCGTCCTTTCAGAACGCGGAATAAGGGACATGGAATAACCTTTCTGGTTATTCCATGTCCCTCTCAGGCCCTTCCTTATCCTGTACGCGCGCGCGCAGGTGTGTGTGTGTGTGTGTGTGTGTGTGTGTGTGTGTGTGTGTGTGTGTGTATGTGTGTGTGTGTGTGTGTGTGTGTATGTGTGTATGTGTGTGTGTGCGTGCGTGCGTGCGTGCGTGTGTGCGTGCGTGTGTGTGTGTGTGTGTGTGTGTGTGTGTGTGTGTGTGTGTGTGTATTTGTTTATTTATACATACATACATATATGTATGTATGTATATTTCACCGGGTTTTCTTATCTGCGTTTTGCAGTTGCAGTAGCTATAACTGTAATCTTGATAATGGACTCGTCTTGCCAATGCAGTGAGTACAGCCACTTGGATGATGAAGAGCCACACTGAGAAAGGAAATACTGCACAGACATGGTTGAAATGGTGAAATTCTAAAGGTGATCGATTTGGAAAAGCAAGGAGAGAGAGAGAGAGGGAAGACAAGAAATTGAGAGGGAGGGGAGAACTAGATAGACCGGTAGACTGATTGGTGCAACTGAGTGATCTACAGGCAGAGAGAGAGAGAGATAATATAAGGACGGAAACCCGGTCATGAAGCCTCGGGCAGGCGTAGCCAGCTATCACCTAAAAAAAAAAAAAAAAAGTCCTGGCTGCTGCAGCGATCGGAGAGGCAAAGATGAAAGCCAAGAATAACCTGCCATGATGACTGACTGCTCTCGGGTTATTGATATCTAAATGCACAGGAAGAGTGGAAATGGGATGGTCTCTTTTTTCTTAATGAAGAGGAAAAGATTTCAGTTCGCTATCAAAGTGAGAGATCAAGAGACCAGTGCAGTCCATCATCTTGCAATAATCTTCTATTCATGGAAATTAATGTCGAGCAGATGATTATGATCGATACTATCCTTTATTCACATATCACTTAAGGGTCATATGTTTTCAAAACTTTTAAATCATCTCTATTCACTTCCAGTATTCTATCAGATAATGCATTTTTCCTTCGTGGATGTTATATATTCCTGACCTATATTTGAATTCGCTAATATATTTCATGAGACGGGACATGATACTAAAACTAGATTCTGCATCTTAGCTTGAGTTATTGGCCCGAGCTGGAAGAGGATCTCTCAGACAACATTAATACAAACAAATCTTTTCTTAGTGAAAACAATGTTCTTTCGATCACATCAAAATCTTCTTTTGAATTCCCGTCATTTCTCGCTCATTCCCTAATAGTGTTTGCATTATTGGGAGTTTGCTCGTAAAATGTAGAATATGGAACGTCACCATTGAGATTCCCCGTAACAAACAAACAAACAAAAAGTCACACACCAACAGAGTACAGCAGAGTTAAACTATTTTATATTCTGGCCGACTCCCAAAACCAACTTCAAAATAAGAGTAAGGTTCCAAGCTAACAAAAGCGCAGCAGTGGGGCCATATTCACTAATTTCACAGCTCATATAAACTAGGATTTATAATGCAAGTCAACTACCAACAAGTCGAAATCTCATTCCGCATCATGTTGTTATACCGTTCAGTAGTTAATACCGTAACTGGACTACTTGAATGTAAAAATAAAATGGAAAAGTTTTCGAAGGTTTCCGCCCTGACAACCAGGAGTTCCAGTCATTGGCTCACACTCGTCTTTCATGTAGTGCCAGGTAACCATGGCAACCGCTGTGAATGTACACACAGAATGACAAAAAGTATATGATCCCATATACATATGCTTTAAAATATTTCGTGTCTCTCTCATTTTTACAGTAGCAAATAAACACACCTAAAATAGCGATGAATTGTGTTCACATAATATTATTCATTTCTAAAGAATGTTGATAAGAGTGAGATGCATGTGCAATAAATGACAAATTACATACAGTAGTCATTGTATATGTGCAGACATTTATCTTAATATGTATGTTTGCATGTATATGTATGTATGCATATGTATATATATGTATATGCATATGTGTATATATATATATATATATATATATATATATATATATATATATATATATATATATATATATATATATATATATATATATATATATAGCCTATACACACATACTCACACACACACACACACACACACACACACACACA
>NC_051424.1:17512246-17514746 GCF_015228065.2 Penaeus monodon
TCTACTTCTCTTTTAATAAGCTGACATTTGATACTTCAGATTGTATGTTTGGGATTTTTAAAAATTCATTTACAAAATATATATTATTGTTTTACGCCGGAGTTGGTTTCCAGGTGTTTTCCTGAGACTAGACGGAGTATAGGTGACCTGAAGATGAATCGAGGTGAATTTCGAAACTGTAGTCTCATTTTCAATAAATCTAGTTTTTGCATGCTGGGTTTTTCTATCATAGTGTGTGTGTGTGTGTGTGTGTGTGTGTGTGTGTGTGTTGTGTGTGTGTGTGTGTGTGTGTGTGTGTGTCTCACTCTCTCTCTCTGTCTCTCTGTTCTCTCTCTCTCTCTCTCTCTCTCTCTCTCTCTCTCTCTCTCTCTCTCTCTCTCTCTCTCTCTCTCTCTCTCTCTCTCTCTCTCTCTCTTTCTATTTCTTTCTCTCTCTCACTATGTATATGTATGTATGTGATTATATACACATAATATATTTATTATAATTCATATTTCGTTAGTAATATTCACCGAATTGTAATCACGCTCACTCAGTCAAAGAGGTTTAAAATATACATGTTTGATAATTATTTTATCAAAGTATTTGAGTAACAGCATAAAAAAGGGTTTAAATTTTATATTAGTGCTGAAAATACATAGTCATATATATATATATATATATATATATATATATATATATATATATATATATATATATATATAATGTATCTCCTCATTTAATCATGAATTAGTATATGAATATCTCAATATCATAAATCACTTTCGCACAGTATTTCAACACACGGTCGCTGCGTGCTGCCCGCGCAAAATAAGAGTAATGAATAATATTTTCAACAGTTTCGTGATAAGGAATGCATCACTTACGCGCGACATTATACGAATTTTGATAATTTATTTATTTTCAAATAATAATTTTGTTAATGTGCCCATACCATCAATTGACCTAATTACCTATCAATGTTACTAACATAATTACCTTCCACAGCAGAATGAAATAATGCAACAACCGTATTTTAAAATATCTAATCGAATAACCTCGTCACATAGAAGCTAACAACCATGGCTGTTTATAACAAGCCCTTGCATCCCTGTCTCTCCGTTTCCTTCCACGACCGCCTGTATAACCGCCTCACCAGTAACGAGGTCGTTCGCAGAAGGAGCCGCTGCCCAATTGGTGACTAGGGCGTCGCTAGGGTTCTAGTTATGTAAACAAGTGGTCCCAAGTGAGCTATCGGGGTGGCTTGACAAGAACAATCATTTTTCGTTTTTGTACATCATTTCCTATCACACACACACACACACACACACACACACACACACACACACACACACACACACACACACACACACACACACACACACACACACACACACAAACACACACATACACACACACACACACAGCAATATGATATATATATATTTAATATATATATTATATGTATATATATATTTAATAATATATAATATATATCATATACATACTTATGTGTAAAAATGTATTTAGAAAGAGAGAGAGAGAGAGAGAGAGAGAGAAATATATTCCTACAACCACATATATATATATATATATATATATATATATATATATATATATATATATATATATATATATACATGTATATAGATATATGTATACAAGTAAATATATGTATATATGTCATATATTATATACGTTTAATATATTATATATATATATATATATATATATATATATATATATATATATATATATATATATACATATATGTGTGTGTGTGTGTGTGTGTGTTGTGTGTGTGTGTGTGTGTGTAAATGTATATATATATATATATATATATATATATATATATATATATATATATATATATATATATATAACATGTTACAATCAATGGAGTGGTTGTGGAAAATGTGAAAGAGTTCACTTATCTTGGAGCTGTTTTAACTAATACATATGATGATCCACCGGAGATAAAAATAAGAATTACCGTTGCCAAAACGCCACAGTTGCTCTCAATAACATCTGGAAAGACCGAAGCATTACCTTACGGACAAAGCTGAGGTTATTGAATTCATTAGTTTTCCCAATTGCATCATATGGTTCTGAGTGTTGGGTGCTGAAAAAGATAGACAAGAAAAAGATCAATAGTTTTGAAATGTGGTGTTACAGACGAGTACTACGTATTAACTGGACAGAAAAGAAAACGAATGATGAAGTGCTGAGAAAAATAAATTGTAAAGACCGGCTGTTGGACATCTTGAACAAAAGGAAACTAAAGTTTATTGGTCATGTGATGAGAAGTAAAAGTATTGAGAAAAACTTGCGACAGGGATGGTGATAGGAAACAGAGGAAGAGGCAAACCGAAGACAAGACTGCGGGACAACATCAAAGATATTTGCGGGCTGTCGATGGTACAAGTGGAAAGAAAAGCGCAAGATCGAATTGAGTGGCGAAGGATGGTGGAGAGGTCCACGGCTGCTCAAACATGAGCATACCGTTATTGATGATATATAT
>NC_051424.1:17519746-17532246 GCF_015228065.2 Penaeus monodon
TGTGTGTGTGTGTGTGTGTGTGTGTGTGTGTGTGTGTGTGTGTGTGTGTGTGTGTGTGTGTGTGTGTGTGTGTGTTTGCACCCACACCTTTGTGCAGCAAAAGGAGGTGTATGTTCGTATTATTTATGTATCAGTAATCGCAAGAAGCAGCCTAGTCTAATATTCGAAGGGCGTCTATTGGTAAAATGATAAATCTTCAGGCAATTTTCGGCTCGAATAACCCTGTGGAGGAAAGTAAGATTTTGTTTATGAAGGTAAATACATTATAGCATGATTTTTTTTTAATAGGAGAAAATCCCGAAAGGCAAAGTATGTCCATTTTTTGTTGTTGTTGTTGTTTTGTTCGTTTCATTGCAAAATAAACAATCATTTGAAGCGCGTGGCAAAAACAGATGCTTTAGCACGTCATCCCATCCTCCTCATGCTTTCACCCGCACTCTTGCTTTCACACAAATCCTTGCGTAATATATGCTAACAATCTTAGTTTCTTACTCCACTTCTTCCACACGCTTTCTCCCTCTCCCTCCGTCCGCTCTTCTCTCTTCTCTCGCAGAAGATGCCGGAGCTGGAGCTTGGATGTTAAAGCTTAGCCGGCGAGTCTCACATGCCTTAGTGTTTGCGAAGGAGTTTCTTTATCATAATAGTTTCGAAATTTGCTGTGCCAAATGTTTATAATGGCACAGAGGAAAAATAGGTAGTATAAAAGTTTATTGAAATATTGGACAGTAGTTTCAAGTTTAAACTTCTGTGTTTTGTGTACCTTATCACTAATTTTTTCTGCTTTTTTGTAATAGCACTGCTGAGTGTTTTGTTATCGAAATACATATTATGTCATCACTTTTATTTTTGCTCCTTTGTAAATATCTATAGCATACAGTAAAACAAAAGGCTCTGCTTTAAAAGATTTTTCTCCCCCCCCCCTCTGCGATTTTCCACGTTGACTTTTCCTGATATTTGGCAATAATATTTAATGGATCAAAATCGATTGTCATGTTAACAGTGATGATATTATTCCCTAGCACTATCCTCATTAACGTTATCATTCATATTATTTCACCAATATTATTATTACCATTGATATTCCTATTATCATTATTATAATTATCACGATTATTATTACTATTTTCCTTATAGTTATTATTATTATCATTATTAGTATCATTATTACGAATTATCATTATTATCATTATCATCATTATCACTATTATTATCATCATCATTCTCATTAATATTAACATTATCATTATCATTATCGCTATTATTATTATTATTATTATTATTATTATTATTATTATTATTATTGGTAGTAGTAGTAACAGTAGTAGTATTGTTATCACTATCAATATTATCAATGTTATCCTTTTCCTATTATCATTATAATTATTACTACTCATTATGATCATTATTATTAGTATTATCATTATCATTAACATTACTATCATCATCATCATCATCATCATCATCATCATCATCATCATCATCATTATTATTATAATTTTTATTATTATTATCAATATTATTATTATTATTATTATTATTATTATTATCTTTTCTTTAGATCTGCTAATTAAAATCAAACACCGAGTCACTACCAGCGACCTATTATTATCATTATTATTATTATTATTATTATTATTATTATCCTCATCATCATCATCATCATCATCATCATACATCATCATCATCATCATCATCATCATTCATCTATCTCATCATCATCATCATCATTATTATTATTATTATTATTATTATTATTATTATTATTATTATTATTATTATTATTATTATTATTATTATCATTATTATGATGATGATGATGATGATTATTATTATTATCATTGTTATTATTATCATTATCATTATCGTTATCGTTATCGTTATCGTTATCGTTATCGTTATCGTTATCGTTATCGTTATCGTTATCGTTATCGTTATCATTATCATTATCATTATCATTATCATTATCATTGCCATTGCCATTGCCTTTGCCTTTGCCATTGCCATTGTCATTGTCATTGTCATTGTCATTGTCATTGTCATTGTCATTGTCATTGTCATGTCATTATTATTATTATTATTATTATTATTTATATATATATAATATATAATATATATATATAATATATATATATTAGTATATTATAATATATACTCATCATCATCATCATCAAGGGGCTAACGCCGACGGGGGCGCATGGCCACATCCACCCTTCGCTTCCAGCCACGAGAATCCTTCGAGGCGAGTCTCCAGGCAGGCCTACGGCCCATCTCTAATTCCTCACGACAGGTCTCATTGAACTACCCAAGCCATGATCTCCTGGGTCGTCCCACAGGTCTCCATCCACCCAGGGTTGTCTCGCAGAGAGACAACCTGATGGGCAGGGTCGTCCACAGGGAGACGAGCTAGGTGACCATATAGCTTGAGTTGGCGATCCCGGATTATGCTAGTAACAGGTCCCATGCCAGTCTCACTGTGTAACCGCCGGTTGGACACGTGGTCCTGCCAACTGTAGCCCATGATCCGGCGAAGGGACTTGTTACAAAAGGCAAGTGTGGCAAGACACTGGATAGCGTCCAGGTTTCGCTTCCATAGATCAAAACTGGCAGTATCAAGGCCTTGAAGACACGCAGCTTGGTCCTTCTGCATAGGTACTGACATCTCGAAATGCTCTTGTTGATCGAGTTCATGGCTCCTGTTGCCAGACCAATCCATCTATTAACTTCTTGGTCTGACAGCTCAGAGATATGGACTACACTACCAAGGTATGTAAAATTCTCTGTAACTTCAACGTCCTTGCCGCAAGCATGAATCGTCTGAACGGGTTTCCCTAACACCCAAAGTCTTGAATCTTGGTCTTGGTCCAGGAGATCTCTAGGCCTAGGAGCTTCGCCTCATTGCTAAATGCATCAAGAGCCGCCACTAGTGACTCCAAGGACTCAGATGGGATAGCAACATCGTCGGCAAAGTCAAGGTCTGAGACCTTGATATTGCCTAGTGTTGCTCCACACTGACTTTGGCTAGTAGCCCTGAAAAGTGTTGGTGCGAGGACACAACCTTGCCTCACCCCTGAATTAACAGGGAAGAAGTTCGACAGACCCCCACCACATTTTACAGCACTTTCAGTACCAGTATAAAGGCCTGCTATTAAGCCAATATCTGTGTCAGAATTCCCCTGAGTCTCAGGATCTCCCATAGCGATTCCCGATGCACCGAGTCAAACGCCTTCTTGAGGTCGATGTGGGTTGCAAGCAACCCACTACCAAACTCACGACGGCATTCCACAATTACTTAAAGCGCTTGCCAGGAGTAAATCCAGACTGCTCCGGTCGCTGATGCCTCAGTAAGTGGTTGCAGATCCATTTCAAAAGAATGTGGGCGAGAACCATGCCTGGTATGCTGAGCAGTGTAATGCCACGGTAGTTGCTACTATCCCAACGATCCCCTTTCTCCTTCCAGAGAGGGATGACCATGCCCCTCAACAGGTCAGGGGGAATGGTACCAGACTGCCAGATGGCAGTCAGGACTGTATGCAAGCCTCGAGCCATAGGTTCACCCCCAGCCTTTTGCAGTTCAGCAGGGATATCACATATCTTCAGCTTGGAAATCACCATTCTAACCTCTGTTAGTGTAGAAGGTTCCTCGCTGATGGCTGGGTCCGGCACAGACACTGAGACATCGCTTGCATCCAAGCTAACTGTTGGAGGGTCTACCTGGTATAACTGCTCAAAATACTCAGCCCAACGTTCACGAAACCCAACATGATCTGAGATGATCCGTCCATCCGCTGATCAGACTGCAGTCCTCTGTGAGGAGGGCTTAGAGTTCAGTTTTCTCAGGACTTGGTAGGCAGGGCGAAGGTCATTTACTAAGAAATGGCCTTCAACCTCTTCACCAAGATTCCTGATGAACTGTTCCTTGTCCCTTCTCAGTAGTGTCCGAGCACTACTCACCATGGAACGACGCAAGACTTGATTCCCATTCAGCCGTGCCTTGCGACACGCTTCAGTGGCCTCGAATGTCTCCAGGGAGATGGAATTCTGCCTTGCCCTCGGGCGTACGCCAATGGACTCCTGAGTGTTACGCGCTTGAAGAGCTCCCACAGAGCAACTGGGTCCTTCAGGTTGTCGAGTTCTGTGAATCGGTCAGACACTGCCATGGTGAACCCATGGGCACACTCCTCCTCCCTTAGTCTGTCCAGGTGACACCTTAGGGTAGCCACTGGAGGGACGGGGAGTTTTGAAATAGACCCGCAGAGTAACCACAACTAGTCTATGGTCGGTGCCACAGAACTCGGCACTCCGGTAAACCCTGCAGTTCTGGAGGATCCTCCATCGCGTGCTAACAAGAATGTGGTCGATCTCCTTGACCACTGTACCCGTATCACTGTACCATGTCCAGGGATGCAGGTTGGAGCGCTGGTGTGTGTGTGTGTGTGTATATATATATATATATATATATATATATATATAATATATATATATATATATATATATATATATATATATATATATGTACTGAGAATATCTCAGTATCCCCTTCTAAACAGTTTTCTGTATAATTTTGACTTAATATGTATAAATGATTCGTCTGTGGATAAGAGTTAGTTTTTGTTCAAGCAACAGAAATAAGAGAGTTAATGTATATAAATCAGATTTATGTTTGCACAATTTGTAACCATTGTAAGTTTGTTGCGCATTCTGATGTTCTGCTGCGGAACGGAGACAAAGCGTCCTCTCAGAGGAGTGAACAGGTGGCATCTGTGCGTTTGAAGGGAGTCGCGGTTGATTATGCCCTAGAATGGATTATTTCAGAAGGAATAGCAACACAGCATTGTGTCAATAGCATGATTGGTGAGTTATGTTGTTATCATTTAAATCCCTGCAATTATCATGTAAAAGGTAAACAGTTGCATCGAGTGGAAGTAATATAAACGTTTGCCGTGAGTCAATGTTATCAGGCATGACCATAATCCTACTCACTTATGGTATAGAGAATTGTAAAATATTATCTTATTGATGTATTGCATTACAGTGCCATTCTGACTTGGACCTGTGGCTTCTGATTCAGCCTGAGAGGTAATTCACCAGTGATTTATAGGGGAGGCACTGTGTAAGTTACATATTTGTCATGTTTGTATTATTTGTATATTTGTTCCATTCATTTCATTAGGATCATGAGATATTGTTTGCTTGCTCAGGAAAAAGTTGCAAAGGTGCCATTGAGTGTATAATGAAGGATTTATTTTATACTCCCATTGCTGTTTGCTCCCATTATGACCATGCAAGAGGTATTTTTGTTATTTAAATAAGTAGGTTACAAGGGTGTTAGTGATTGTGTAATAAGAAATTTATGTTTTGTTTGGCTCCCATTGACCATTCCATTTGTGTACAAGGTCATATTGTATTTGCAATCATTTTGGATTATTGTTCATATATGATAGTTGTCCACAGGTTGGACCCTACAATAAAGGAGTAACTGCCAGTGCTGTCTTCATTCAACTGGTGAAACAATATATTTATATAAATACATATATATATATATATATATATATATAATATATGTTATATATATATATATATATATATATGAATTATTATTTTATTATTATATCATTATTATATTATTATTTTTATTATTGTTATTATTACTCTTATGTATTATCATAATTATTAGTATTATTATATATATATTATTATCATTATTATTATTATTATATATTATTATTATTATTATTATTATTATATTATTATTATCTATGTTATTATTATCATATTCTATCATCATTACATTACTATTCTAATATTAATAAACAATTATTATATTAGATTATTATTATTTGTTACTTTATTATCCTATTCTATTATTATTATCATTATATTCTATATATATTATTTTTTAATAGATACATTATTATTATCTATTATTATATATTTATTATCATTATCATTACCATTATCATTATTCTAATTATTTTAATAGAAACAAACAATTATTATTATTATTATTATTATTATTATTATTATCATTATTTTCATTATTTATTATTAATTATTATTATTATCATCATCATTATTACTATTATTACTATTATTATTATTATTATATTATTATTATTATTATAAATGTAATCATTATTTTTATTATTGTTCTTATTATTATTATTATTATTATTATTACTATTTATGCAAACGTTTCCTTAGATCTGCTAATTAAAATCAAACACCGAGTCACTCCCAGCGACCTAGGGTGATTAAAGTTTGAGGCAATGGAACATCACAAAACATGTAAAAATATGCAGAACAACCACAAAACAAAAACATTCCAGTCAATGTCAATTCACTAAAACCACACACACTCAGATCGCTGTGCTGTTATAGATTTCTCGGTATTTGTTTAAGAAACTTATCAGTACCTTTATTTATAAGGCCAAGTGCTCCGTTTCTGTCTGAAGGGCTGCTCATATCTGTAAACAGGCAGGTGTTGTTTATTTTGTCCTTTATGACGATATCTGGACGATTCGCTTGTATAGTACGATCGTTGTTATTTTTATTATTACTATTAGTTTTATTATTATTATTTATTATCATCATTGTTATCATAATTATTATCATTATTGTAATCATTATTATTATTACTAATGTTGTTATTATTATTGTTATTATTATCATTATTATTATTATTAATTATTATTCGTATTATATATTGTTATATTATTGTTATTTTAATTCATTATCATTAGATTTTATTATCATAATTTATTTATATTATTATATGTTAGTATATTAATCATACTTCCTTCATTATGATAATAATAACAATGATAATTATTATTTTTATTATTATTATTATTATTATTACTCCTATTATTAATATTAAATTAATATTATATTATAATAATCCATTATCAATTAGTTTTTATTATCAATGTATTATTATTTTATTGTTATTATATAATTTATCTTAAACTGTCATTATGATTAATAAATATAAGTTATAATTATATTATTTTTATTTATTATTAGTATCATCATCATATTATTATTGTTATTATCAATTATCATCATCATTATTATATTATTTCTTTTATGATTTTTTTTTATCATCTCACTATTACTTACTACTATAGTGATTGTACTATTATTTATTTATACTATAATATTATCTTTGTTACTAGTAATTATTATTATAGTTATTATTAATATTATTATCATCATCATCATCATCATCATTCATCATCATATCATCATCATCATCACTTATTCCATCATCATCCATCGATCATATTCATCATTATCATTATTACCATCAATCATCCTTTATCTTATTAGTCATTTTATCATTTTTATTATTATTTTATTGTTATTATTATTTATTTATTATTTATTTTTATTATTATTATTATATTACTGTTGTTGTGTTTTATATCATTATCATTATCATCATTATTTTTTTTATGCAAACGTTTCCTTAGATCTGCCTAATTAAAATCAAACACCGAGTCACTACCAGCGACCTAGGGTGATTGAAGTTTGAGGCAATGGAACATCAACAAAAAAAAGGTAATAAAATATGCAGAAGAACCACAATCAAAATTATTATTTATTATATTTATTATTAGTTATATTTATTATTATTATTATTATTATTATTATTACTTTTAATTATTATATTATTATTATTATTATTATCATTATTATTATTATTATCAGTTATAAGTATTATTATTCTTATTAGTAACACTAGTGATACTATCATTAGTAGTAGCAGTAGTAGTAGTATTTTTATGTTATTATCATTCACCGTTATCATTATCATCATCACATCATTGTTATCATTATAATTATCATTACCATTAGTCATATTCGGCATCATTATAATCAATATCATCACCACATCCGCATCACCCAACAAAATCATCATTATCATTATTGTTATCATCACAGTTATTTTTATTATGTTAATGCGTTATTGTTAATGTAATGCTGTTATTGTTTATAATTAATACTAATATCATTAGTATTTATTATCTCATTACTACTAAATTTCATTATTATCATTACACTAATATCATTATTATACTATGGTCAATCATTATCATAATCATTATTTTCAGTATGAGAATATTACCAGTGCTTATTCGTATCATTCTCGCTTTGACTTCCCCTTTTCCTGATTGAAAAATTTAAAGGAGGATAAAAAGATTTTAAAAAAATAATAAATAAAAAGTAACCCTACGGAAAAATGAAGACTGCAATATTTTGAAACTGAACTTTAGAGGAGAAAACGATATGAACCGGAAGAATAGAGAGAAAAGAGAAGAATAAGGCAAAAGAAAGGAGCAGAACAAAAAAAGATAAGAAGAGAATAGACGGTCTTTTATACTGCAGCTTCCTTTGGTTTCTCCCTTTTCCACAATGAATTTTTAATCTGTCTTTGGGAACGCGTTTCACAAGGATGTCTCTTCTCTCTCTGTCTCTTCTTTTGCGTAGTACGCGTTCCGTCGTAGCCTTCGTTTATAAGACGTGTTCGGTTTTAGAGAGAGAAAGTCGAAGTCGAGATGAATTTATTTGTAATAGGCAGGCGCCGTCAGCACTTGTGGAGGATTGCACTGTTCCCTCGTAGTGACTGATGGCCTGAGCGGAAGGTAATTGCCAAAAAAATACGGAGTACCACACTCCACACGCCATGGGTTACACACATATACACGCACAGGCATGTCATATATATAATAAAAAAAATAATAATGTATATAATAATACTATATATATATAATATCATTATATATATATAATATATATATATATATATAATATATATAGATATGATACAATACATGCGGACATTTAGTAGATAGATAGATAGATAGATAGGCAAAGAATATATGAGTGTGTGTATATATATATATATTATATAATTTATATATATATAAATATGTGTTGTGTGTGTGGGTGTGTGTGTTGCGGTATGTGTGTGTGTGTGTGTGTTTAGTGTGTGTGTGTGATGTGTGTGTGGTGTGGTGTGTGAAGTTGTGTGAGTGTGTGCATATATAGACAGACATACATAGCATATATATATATATGATTATTATATTATATATATATATATATAATATTATATATATTGTATAGATATATTTATAAAATATATATATATATATATATATATATATAATATGATATTCTATATATATGTATAGCTATATATATAATATATATATATATATATATATATATATATATATACTTATTTGTCCTGGGTAAGACAATAAACTGCACCCTGGGATCCCGGAAACAGGATGAGCAACCCTGATTACTCCCCAGGAGTGGGTTGCTCTGAAAGCTGCGGCAGCCAGGGCAGTGCATGATCTGCGTGAAAAAAAACACCATCGTGTTATCTACGATGTACTGGTTTCACAAACAATACGTCTTGGATTGCAGTGTAAAAAACTGTTTCAAAAACGGCAGAGATAGTTCCTCCTAGTTAAGTGGAGAGTGCGAGTTGAGAAGGAGCCTGGGGGATTACACTCAAACTTTTATTTCTCCTGACAAACTCTATCACCAATGATTAAAAGACAGAAATGTGATAATTCATACCACATGCGGCCTCGCGTAGGGTTACAAAGGGGCCGCGTTATACAGTGGGCAACCGGTGACATGTAAATATGCATTCTGGAAGACGAACCAAAACATGTCCAATTAAAGAAAAACACATTAAAAATCTGGACGTGGAAACGTTAAGGAAAATGAAAAGAGATGTGAAATTGCATACTGTCTGGTAAGGAATATGGATAGATACAAACATTCAAATACTAGCGGAACCAGTGAGACCAATTGGAAAAGCAATAGAAGTTCAAAACTAAAGGAAAAAACAAGGACAGTTCTTTTTTTATCGGGGAAAAAGAAGAAGAAAATTATAGTCACGGAGTTGCTGTGATTCTCACGAAAAAAAAAGCCAAATGGCACTACTGGGTACAGCCCAATAAATGATAGATTTTAAAAGTCAGGAATACAGCAAAAACCCCATAACATTAAGTATTATACAATGCTACGCACCAACCAACATTGCAAAGTGATGAAGAAATGGGAACTTTTTTATAACATCTCCAAGAAAACTTTAGACACCAATCCCTAACAGAGATGTAAAAAAGTAATCCTGGGAGACCTCAACGCCAAAGTAGGCAATAAATTATCTAAAAATGACAATTGTGGAAAATTCGGTTCTTGGAGATATAAATGAAAGAGGTGAAGATTCTATTGTGAATGCTGTAGTACAAATAATCTATTTATAGCCAAACACAGTTCCAACACTACCCAAGACACTTTTACATTGTGGTTTTCACCCCGACAAAAGAAACACCAAATTGGACTACATTGTTGAAACAGAAATGGAAAAGTGGATAAAAAAGCCAAGACAAGACCTGGTGACGACTGCAACAGTGACCATCAACTAACTAACTATCGAATCTTTCAAATAAAAGACTCAAAAAGATGGTAGCGTCCAACACCACCTCTAAAGCTCGTACTTACAAAACTCTTGAAAACAATTACAGAATTCAGTCGTCAAACAAAATTTGAAATACTCAATCAATGTAGAAGATGATAAAACACTCAAATGAGTTGTGGGTGAGAAGAAAAAGAACTGCTGAGCGCTGCTTAAGAAAAACTATCGTCAAAAGAAAAAGACAAATCCCCCTGGATATCTGAAGAAGAAACACTAAGTCAAATTGACACAAGAAGAGCCAAAATCCAAAGGGTATCAATAATTCCAGTTGAGAAGTAAAATTTACAAAAAAAGAAAATACAAAAATTCAAAGATATTGCGACGAGAGTAAGGAAAAAATATTAAGATGAAACATGCCAGAAAATTGAAAACTGTTCTATCAATAAGACAACTAACAGAACTCTACAAGGAGTCCGAAAAACAGTACACGAAAAAATTTAAAACTACAATGGACACTATCACAAAACTGAAGATGGACTTGATTTATGTGATGGAAAGAGTCAGAGAGTTAGATGGAAATCAATATATAGTTCCCCACCTATACAAAAAGAAATGAAGATCTAAACCAAACAACATTAATAGACTCAAGTGACAGCGAAGATGAACCGACCAGCCACTGCTAGACGAAGGTATAAAAGCCATTATAGAATTAAAGAATAACAAAGACCGGAAATAAGATGAAATAATCAGACAGAAAAACTAATCAGAATGCTGGCGGAAGTGTTGAATACTTCTACAAACTTGTACGAAAATTGGAATATGAAAGAAGATGCCAGAAGGACTGGGTAAAATCAGACTTTACTCCCATTACCTAAAAAAGGTGACTCACTTCAATGCAACAATACAGGACAATTGCATTAATAAGATCACAGCAGCAAAAATTTTGTTGAAAAATTATTGCTGATAAGAATGAAGTTAAATAAGAGGAAAGAAATTGCAGACGAACAAGCAGGTTTTCACCCTGGAAAAAGGTACAGAAACCATATTCTAAAGCTGAACTGATCATAGAGAAAAACAGAGAACATCAGAAAGATGTGTTCATCGATTATCTCGAAGAAGCTTTGATACTGTTGATCATGATATCCTCTGGACTAAACATGAACGATATGAAATTTCCAAAAACGAGCATCATCACACTAATAAAAGCCATGTATGAACCAGAACAAACAACGAGGTCACCCCATAGGAGAACGGGAAGGTTGCATGTCTGTCTCCACACCTTTTAAATATAATAGTTCTGGAAGCAATTATGAAGCGGTGCTTGCTAGAGAAATTTGTAGAGGAATGAGATAGGTTGGAGGATACAAAATATCAAAGCTAAGATACGCCAGTGATATAGATTTGAATTGCGCAGCAGTATCATTGACACTCAACAAACTACTTAGATAAAAGTTAGAGGAAGCAAGCGAAAAAGGCTGGTTTGTTTCTTAATGCCAAGAAATAAAGATCATGAAGATTCGAAGATAACCGGGCAATGAACGATGATGAACATGTTACAATCAATGGAGTGGTTGTGGTAAATGGGGAAAGAGTTGCACTATATCTTGGAGAGCTTTAAACTTAAATACATATGGATGATTCAATGGAGATACAAAGAGAGAATACCATTGCCAAAAACGCCACAGTGTGCATCTCAGAGAACACCATGAAGAGCCGAAGCATTACCTTAACGAACAAAGCTGCACACGCGCACAGGAACTGGCTATTAGTTTACATCCAACACCACTGCATCACAGTTATGGTTTCTGAGTACGTATCGCGGTGCTGAAGAAGATAGACAAGAAAAGAAGGTCAATAGTTTTCTTGAGAATGTGGTGTTACAGACGAAAACTACTATTAACTGGACAGAAAAGAACAACGAAATGATTGAATTGCTGAGAAAAATAAAAATTGTAAGACCGGCTGTAGGGACAATGCTTGAACAAAAGGAAAACTTAAGTTTATTTGGTATCGTGTGTGAGACGTAAATGTATTGTGAGGAAAAAAACTTGCTGTACAG
>NC_051424.1:17536638-17557658 GCF_015228065.2 Penaeus monodon
AAATTTAAAAAAATTTTTTGTAATAATAAATAATAAATTTTTTTGTTTTAAAATATATATAATATGATGATTGATGATGATGATGATATGATGAGATAAAATGATGATGATGATGATGATGATGAGATGATAATTAATGATAGAAATGTATGATATGATAATACAATAATAATGATCATAATAAAGTAGTAAAATTTATAATGAAATAGGAAAAGGAAAACATGAAAATATTGATAGTGATAACAATTTACTACTACGGGTATTTACTACTAAATAATAATAATAATAAATAATAAAATAATAAAAATAATAATAATAATGATAATAATAATGAAAATATGGTAATATGAATGGTATGAATAATATGAATAATAACAATAATTATAATAGTAATATTAATAATAATGATAACAGCGATAATGATAATGATAATGTTAATATTAATGAGAATGATGATGATAATGATAATAATGATAATTCGTAATAATGATACTAATAATGATAATAATAATAACTATAATGAAAATATAATAATAATCGAATTAAAAAAGTGATAACTTTTAATGAGGATAGTGCTAGGATAATATCATCACTGTTAACATGACAATCGATTTGATCCATTAAATGTTATTGCCAAATATCAGGAAAAGTCAACGTGGAAAATCGCAGAGGGGGGGGGGGGGGAGAAAAATCTTTTAAAGCAGAGCCTTTTGTTTTACTGTATGCTATAGATATTACAAAGGAGCAAAAATAAAGTGATGACATAATATGTATTTCGAAAAACAAAACACTCAGCAGTGCTATTACAAAAAAGCAGAAAAAAATTAGTGATAAGGTACACAAAACACAGAATTTAAACTTGAAACTACTGTCCAATATTTCAATAAACTTTTATATACCTATTTTTCCTCTGTGCCATTATAAACATTTGGCACAGCAAATTTCGAAACTATTATGATAACGAAACTCCTTCGCAAACACTAAGGCATGTGAGACTCGCCGGCTAAGCTTTAACATCCAAGCTCCAGCGTTTCGGCATCTTTGCGAGAGAAGAGAGAAGAGCGGACGGAGGGAGAGGGAGAAAAGCGTGTGAAGGGAAATTGGAGTAAGAAACTAAGTTGTTAGCATATATTACGCAAGGATTTGTGTGAGAAACAAGAGTGCGGGTGGAAAGCATGAGGAAAGGGTGGGATTGACGTGCTAAAGCATCTGTTTTTGCCCCGCGCTTCAAATGATTTGTTTATTTTGCAATGAAACAACAAAACAACAACAAAAACCCAAAAAAAGGACATACTTTTCCTTCGGGATTTCTCCTATTAAAAAAAAAAATCATGCTATAATGTATTTACCTTCATAAACAAAATCTTACTTTCCTCCACAGGGGTTATTCGAGCCGAAAATTGCCTGAAGATTTATCATTTTACCAAAAGACGCCCTTCGAATATTAGACTGGCTGCTTCTTGCGATTACTGATACATAAATAATACGAACATACACCTCCTTTTGCTGCACAAAGGTGTGGGTGCAAAACACACACACACACACACACACACACACACACAACACACACACACACACACACACACACAACACAAAACACACAACACACACACCACACACACACACACTCACACGTTTTCACAATATGTATAAAAAATCGACCCAGATCGGACCATTGCGGGGAAGTCGGGCAAGGGGCATGAGGAAGGCAGCGGCTCTTGGCAGGGCGGAGGACTTCCTGGGCGGTGCTAAGGCAGTGCCAAGCGAAGAATAAAGAGCATAATTCATACCGATCTCAACTAAAGAATAACCCATATAGGATAAATGAATTTAGTTTTAAGTTAAAAGATAAATGGACGAGGATCAGGGGTTTGCATTAAATTGTAAAGAGGAAAAAGAACAAAGAAAAAGAAAAGAAAAAATGAAGTTGTTTTGAGGACGGCGGTCCCCGGAAACATAAAATTTTGCAGTTACTCTTTACAGAACTGCTTATCTTGATAATGTTCATAATTATACTTATATTCCTCCCTAGACTCCAGCACCTTCCCCAAGAGAATCCGGCACCACGTCTGCAAGGAATGTTGCAAACGCATCGTATAATGTTGAAATGAAACCTGAAATCCTTTAGAAATCCTAGTTTTACAAGATCAGTTTTAGCCAATAATGCTGATTGAAATTCATAGCTTTTATACATTTTGCGAGGAATGCATGTTCATCTATTCCGTGTTTGGTGTTTTGTTACAGTGCCATGGTTTGTTTCCCTTTGTCCAATGTGCACGTAACGTATAACAAACAATACAGACACCTAATGACATGAAATTACTCTAAATATTAGAAATTAATGCTCTTGAACAATAAATAACTTAAGTAATAACAGACTAACGATAAGGTAAGCAAAACGCATTATATTTTTAACAATAAGAAGACTTAATAAATCACAAATGAGAGAAAGAGCAAGAAGTGTCCGCCGAGGGACCCTACTGATTCCCAATCTTAAAAGAAATTACACAAATAACACACACACACACACACACACAACACACACACACCAAACACACACACACACACACACACACACACACACACACACACACACAAACAAACACAAACCCCACACACAAACAAAACCACACACACACACACACACACACACAAACACACACACCCCACACAACACCACACACACAATATACATATATAATATATATATAATATAAGATATATATATATATATAGATATATAAAATATTATTAATAAAATAATAAATTCAAAATATATATATATAAAATATATACTATATATATAAATATAATATATATATTATATATATACACACACACACAAAAACACACCCCAAAACACACACATACAAATAAAATATACTATACTAATAATTAACTATATATATATATAATATACTATATATATAATAAAATCATATATATATAAATATATATATATATATATATATGATATATATATATATATATATATATATAATACACACACACACACACTATATTTTATGTATATTTAAATTATTTATGTGGTGTGTACACACACATGCACACACCAACACACACACACACCCCACACCACACACACACACACAAACACAAACACACACAACCAAACACACACACACACACACACACAAACAACAAACACACACACACACACACACACATATATACATATATATATAATATATAATATATATTATAATATATTTACATATAATATATATATTATATATATATATATATAAAATAATATATATATATTTTATATAAAATATATATTATAGTGTGTGTGTGTGTGTACATGAATAAAAAGTAACTGAATATGAGACTGATACGAAAATATAAGTAAGTAAATATGAAAAACTATAATTTCAATACACGGAAGAAAGAAAGTTCTTTTAAAAATAACATAAATAGTTGCATCAATAATGACTTTACCAAAGAAAAAACGAAATGAAAATAAAAAAAAACTGTTACAAAGTTTCAGAGGCATGGAAAGGGCGGCAGTTACGGAACATCTATAAAAATCTGTAAATTAATTGCTTTGCCGTTTTCTGTCGCCCACCAATACCTGAGCCAGGCGTCCAATAGCCAACTTGAAAAAGGTATAGAGTTTGCGAATGAATGTCCTCACACGCACACACACACACAGACGCACACGCGCACATATGCCCACACACATACATACAGACACCACCCCAGACACACACAAACACACAGACACACATACACATACACACACACACCCCACACATACACAAAGACGCATACACAGACAGACACACACATACCAAAGACGCATACACAACAGACACACACATACACAAAGACGCATACACAGACAGACACACACATACACGCAGAGCACATACCCCAAACAGACAAAACTCACGCGCCTTGGGGTTCTTTTAGGAGTCAGGTTCTGAGGGAATCGGTTGCTGAAAATGAAGTAGTTATAGCTAGTCATAATTTACTCATTCTGCACAAAAAATTTATTGTCATTCGGTTTGCAAAAAAAGTTTTTATATCTCTCCCTTTCCATCATTTTCCCACTATCTCTCCTTTTTCCTCTATCTCCCTCCACTCTTTCCTATACACTCTCTCTGGGTATCTTCCCCTTCTCTTCTCCCTCTCCTTCCCTCTCTCCCACACCCCTACTCCTTTCTCCTTCCCCTCTCCCCCCGTCTCTCCCACATTCACCCCTCTCCTCCTCCCTCCCGCTCCTCACTCTCTCTCCCCCTCCCTCCAACCCCTCCCTCATCCATCCATCTCCCTCCCCTCCCACTCCTTACTCCCTCTGCCCCCTCTCCCCCAAACCCCCCCCTCCGCCCTTCCCTCTCCCTCTCCTCCCACTCCTTTCTCTCTCCTCCCTCCTGCCCCCCTCTCCCCAATCCCTCCCTCGCCCTTCCTCTTTCCCCCTCCCCCCTCCCTTGGAAACCCCCCCTTCATCCTTCCCTCTCCTTCTCCCCCCTCCCTGCAAACCCTCCTTCGCCCTTCCCCCTCCCTTTTTCCCCCTCCTGCAAAACCCCCCTCGCCCTTTCCCCCCCCTCTCCCTCCCATTGCTTTGGGTCCCCCACGTGTCGGTTCTTGCCGCCACACTCATCGGCGAATGTTCAGGGCGGAAAAAGGCGTCCCTTGTTGTTGTTGTGATTTAAACAGCTTTTCTTGGGGTTTTCCTCGGGTGTCGGCCTCTGCATCCAACTCGGCAGACATTAGCAAAGAAAAAAATTACGGCGGAAGGACTTGGTTTAAAATTTTAAAAACTCTTAGTATTCTTCTGATGTGGAAGGATTTTAACTATAAATGATAATGATGGGGGATATGGTTTTAGATATATATCTATATATCATATATCTTATCTATATCTATATCTATATCTATAGCTATATCTATCTTTTTCTAACCCATATCAGATCATATCTATATCTATATCTATACTATATTTTTAATATAATAATAATATATATTTTTTTTTAGAACGCGGTCATTGGTGATATAAAATGTTTTCCCAATTTTTCAAGCTACACAGCAATGCAGACACTAAGCTTTTTAGATTTTGGGTTTTATGCACTGAATTCCCCACAAAAATCGTTATATACATTTCAGAGATAAAACATTTAAATAGTATTTGGAACAGTAGTGTTACCATAATTTCCAAAAATAAAGAACTCCACAAGTTTGGGTTTAACCTCGCAGGGATCCAGACCTTTTAGCCTCGGTTACTGGGTTTTTTTGAAGAGGTTTGTCTGGTATATGCAAACTTTTACTGCAAAGAAGAAAGAAAAAGTCTTTACAGAGGGGAAGACCACGAAAGTAATAAACTTTTAAAATCTATAAAACAACCATTCTTCAAGGGTTTTTAAGGATTGTAAGGGAAAATTCCAAATTTATTATTATTCTTTTGAATTCCCCCAATTCTTTTCAAATCTGTGATATGGCGGTAGGTTATTGCTTCCCCCTTTACTTAAAAGAGCATACATGTCCTTGGGGGAGAAGCCTTGAAATTTTTTTTTCTATCACTCGCTTTTACTATTATTTTTTATGGGGCTGAATCGATTACTACCGCGCTTGACGGACACTTAGCCGTGCTGCCTTCGTCGCCCCTTCGCAAATCAATTTTAATTTTCTGTCCAATCACATATTACACGATTACATATTTATTGAGCAAAAGATGATTGCGTTTGTGATCAGTTGCACAAACTTTAGGAAATTTAAATTTTTTGTTCGCTACATTTACGCAAATGTTTAAACAAGAACCTCATCTCGTCTATTCACCCCATTTTTCTTTCTCAACAGATCTAACGCTGTTTTATGTGACAATAGGAAGTGAATAACACCTGTAAGGTTATAATCTATATCTGTCTGTTTGTATCTACTTCCTCCTCTCTCTCTCTCTCTTCTCCCTCTTCCTTCCTCTCTCTCTCCTCCTCTCTCTCTCTCTTTATATTTTTATTTTTTATATATAATTATATATATATATATATTTATAATTTTTATATATATATAAGCACACACACACACAAAAACAATACAAAAATATAATATATAATATACATATATATTATTATATATTATTATATATATTAATTTATAATTTATAATATATATATAGTATATATAATATGTACACACACACAATCATACCATATACATATATTAAAATTTTTAATATATAAAATTTATATAAATTAAAAAATATATATATAATATAATATTTTATTTATACTACATATGTTTAATATGTATGTAATTATACATACATATATGTATATAATGGATATATTTATAATGCATATATTTTGTAAAAATAAATATAATATTATTGTATTAAAATATATAAATTTATATATATGTATTTTTGTATAATGTATTATATATATATAAGGTATTATGTATAATGTATTATGTATATATAATAATAATATCACATACATATACTGTAATGTAATACCTACCTACACACCCCACACATACAGTACAAAAAAATACTAATGTAAATGTATGTTAGATAAATACGCCCCCAAAATATGCCCCAAAACGCCCCAAAGCGAGATATTCATTTTTTCAACAAACCGCCGGATTTGCATTGTTGGGGGAGTCAACCAGATCGGTAGTGGGTGAGTTATTGCAGATAGATGGTGAGGGGGAAAACCCCCAAAAATGTTCCTAAATTTTAAATACTCCCCCTCCCCAGTATAAAAACCCAGCTAATACTGATTCATGGCCCCCCAAGTAGGTTGTCAAAAAACCGCACGGTGTTCCGAAAGGGATAGATATATTATATATATATATATATTATATAAATTATATAATATATAATATATAAAAATCAATAACGGTTGCTAAGTTTGAGCAGCCCTGGACCTCCCACCCACTTCGCCAATCAATTCGATCTTGCGCTTTTCTTTTCCCTTGACCTCGACGCCCGCAAATATCTTTGATGTGTCCCCCAGTCTGTCTTTGGTTTGCCCCTTCCTCTGTTTCCCATCACCACCCTGTAGCAATTTTTTTCAATACTTTTTCTTCTATCAATGACCAAAAAACTTTAGTTTCCTTTTTTTAAATTCCCAAAAGCCGGGGCTTTACAATTTTTTTTCTCAGCACTTCATCATTCGTTTTCTTTCTGTCCAGTTAATACGTAGTACTCGTCTGTAACACCACATTTCAAAACTTTTGATCTTTTTCTTGTCTATCTTTTTCATCACCCAATACTCAGAACCATATGATGAAATTTGGGGGAAAACTAATGAATTCAATAACCTCAGCTTTGTCCGAAAGGTAATGCTTCGGTCTTTCCGATGTTATTGAGAGCAACTGTGGCGTTTTGGAAACCCGGTAATTCTTATTTTTATCTCCGGTGGATCATCATATGTTTTAGTTAAAACAGCTCCAAGATAAGTGACTCTTTCACATTTTCCACAACCACCCATTTATTGTAACATGTTTATATATTAATATATATATATATAAAATATATATATATATATATATATATATAATATACATTTACAACACACACACACACAAACCCCACACACACAACACACACACATATATGTATATATTAAAATATATATATATATATATATTATATATATATAATTATATAATATATATTATATATTAAACGTATATAAAATAGACATATATACATAATTTATTGTATACATATATCTATATACATGTATATATAGGCCTACAGACATATATATATATATATATATATATATATTATATTATATATATTATATATATTGTGTTGTGTAGGAATATATTTCTCTCTCCTCTCTCTCTCTCCTCTTTCTAAATACATTTTTACACATAAGTATGTATATGATATATATATATATATAATATATATATATATAATATATATATATATATATATATTATATATATATGTAGGAATATATTTCTTCTTCTCTCTCTTCTCTCTCTATCTATCTATCCCATTCTCTCTCTCTCTAAATTCAATTTTACATATAAGTATATATATTATATATATATATATATATATATTTTATATTATATATATATATACTGTGGTGTATGTGTTGTGGTGTGTGTTGTGTGTGTGTGTGTTTGTTTGTGTGGTTTGTGTGTTGTTGTGTTGTGTGTGTGTGGTGTGTGTGTGGGTGTGGTGTGATAGGGAAAAGATGTACAAAAACGAAAAATGATTGTTCTTGTCAAGCCACCCGATAGCTCACTTGGGACCACTTGTTTACATAACTAGAACCAAGCCCCAGCCCCTAGTCCCAATTGGCAGGGGCTCCTTCTGCAAACGACCTCGTTACTGGTGAGGGGGTTTTATACGGCGGTCGGGGAAAAAACGGAACGGGGATGAAAGGGCTTGTTAAAAACACCCGGGTTTTTTAGTTTCCCCGGGCGAGGTTATTGATTAGATATTTAAAAAAACGGTTGTTGCATTATTTATTCTGCTGTGGAAGGAAATTATTTTAAAACATTGATAGTTTTGGGTAAATTGATGGATGGGCACTTTTTACAAAATTATTATTTGAAAAAAAATAAATTATAAAAATTTCTATAATTCGCGCGTAAGGATGCTTCCCTTATCACGAAACTTTGAAAATTTATTCATTACTCTTTTTTGCGCGGCGCACGCAGGACCTGTGTTGAAATACTGTGCGAAAATGTTTATGTATTGGGTATTCATATACAATTCATATTAAAGAGGAGATACATTTATAAAATATATTATATATTATATATATATAAAATATATATATATAATATATTTTTTTTTTTTTTTTTTTTTCAGCACTTATAAAATTTAAAAACCCCTTTTTTTTTTGCTGTTTTTCAAAAACTTGTAAAAAATTACAAAATGATATTTTAAACCTCTTTTATGAGTGAGCGTGATTACAATTCGGTGAAAATTACTAAAGAAAAATAATTAAATAAAATATTTGTGTAAAATCCATCATACTATACATAGTGAGAGAGAGAAAGAAATGAAAGAGAGAGAGGGAGAGAGAGAGTGAGAGAGAGAGAGGAAGAGAGAGAGAGAGAGGAAGAGGAAGAGAGAGAGGGAGAGAGAGAGAAAAGAGAGACAAAGGAAGGAGAGTGGAACACACACACACACACACCACACACACACAACAACCCAACAAAAAAAAAAAACACACAACCCAACACACAACCCTAGTTAGAAAAACCCACATGCAAAAATAATTTATTGAAAAAGGAAAATACAGTTTCAAATTCACCCCCGATTTAAATTCAGGTCCCATACCCGTCGTCTCGAAAAAATGGAAAAAACCCGGCGTAAAACAATAATATATATTTTTAAAGTTTTTTTAAAAAACCCAAACATAATCAAATATCAAATGTCAGCTTATTAAAGGAAAAAGTAGGGGGCTTCGGGAAATCGGGCCGGCCGAGTTACCAGTTCGTTTTTTTCCTAAAACGGTTCACTTAGCCCCTCTGTCTTTACATAATAGCTATTTTTTTATTTTTATTTTTTTTTTTATTTTTTTATTATTATTTTTTTGAAAGCAGGGTCTTGGATGCGTGTTTTTATCTAACCTTTTCCGTATTGTTTTTTTCTTTTCAATATTAAAAAAAAAAAAAAAAAAAAAAAAAAAAAAAATCTGAAGGTTTTTTGAAAAATAATGAAATTTAAAATTTATCATTAAAGCGGCCTTTTTCCGAAAACTTATATTTTATTAAGTTTTTTTTTGGGGCTTTTCGGGAATTTCCCCCCCAAATTTCTTTAGAAGACTTGAGATTAAATAGAAAAAAAATCCATATCTGAATGCCGATAACGCCCTCGTATGAAATATTCTCATACATGTGATATTTAATTCTTGATTATTAAAACTTCACAATATCCATAATATAGTATCTAAACGAAACCGTTATTTTCAGCAAATATAAAGATTTCATAGTGATATTAATAACCTGCAAATATTCCGAAGAATTTTTATCGATTCATATTTCGAAATCATGTTTAAAGTTATTATCATCATTATCTATGTATTTCAAAAAACAAAACTTACATTATGTCAGAGGGGGCTGGGTTTGGGGGGGAAGCACATGTTTTTTTTCCATATTTTGCCACCTTTTTCTTGGTCACAAAGTATTTCACGCTGGACCACCATTACGCCAATCAATGATCCCTGTTTATTTAAAATACCCAAAAAATACAACAAAGAGCAAATAAATAAACAAATTTCTAGCCAAATTAAAATTTTGGTGAAATTTCTGTCAGTGGAGGAAAAATGATAGTTCTAAGGGGATCTAATTTTTTCCCCTTTTTTTTTGTCGTACAAAATTTTTCCACAGGTTTACAAAACCGAAGGCTAACTTTTCTCCCTAAAGGGGAAAGGGCGACACAACGAAATTTTTAGTCAATGATATTGATTTGCGCAATTTTCACACGATCTTATTTTTCCACCCAAGTTGTGTTAGGGATCAGTATCCAGTGACAAAAAGATTGGAGTCAGAGTCGTATTCAGGCCATCAGTTCGGGCGCCTTCCATAGCACAACTTTTGGGAAATCTGCTTTCAAGGGAAAAACCCCAAAAACCCAAAAACCTTTTTTGTACCCCTGCGCAAACACTCCTAGGGCCGTGGAACGGTTTTTTTTCTGATTTTTGGAAATTACATAGTTCACAATGAATGCCCCCGCAGATGTTATTTTTTTCTAAACAAAAAAGGGGTATTTATTTTTGGGGGCTTAAGACATGGGTGCTATTAAAAACATATATCAAGTATGAAATTTGTATTTTTTAACATGGAAATAACAAGATAAAGAAAGATTTTGATAAATGAGAAGAAAAGTAGACCGGAAAGATGGGCAGGAATCTATATTCATCGTAAAACATCAAAGTTACCTAGCAACGAGGAATGTTTGAACTTTTAGCTTCGGTATTCTTATGGTCAAAAAATTGCCTTTCCAGTAACCGGAGGGGAAAGGAGAGTAAATTGATCGTGTCACTCAAACGTATACGAATTTATCGTGTGATTTTTTTTTTTTTTTTTTTTTAATAACCCGCCCCAAAAAACGAACCTTTCATTTTTTTATTACCTACCTGGAAGAAAGGGAATTTTTGGTTATTCAGTCGGGTTTTTAAATTTTATTACCGGAGCCCAACAGGCTATGGTGGAAATTTATAGGGGGGTTGTCTAGGTCAAGGACCTGCTCACTGGGTTGGATGAAAATTAAAAATGAAAGTGGGTCTACTGGGAATTAATTTTTTTATAAAAAAACTTCCACTTTTTTTAAAAAATTTCCGAGACATTTATTTTTTTCACTGTCTTTTACTCTGCCTTAGGTAAACCCAGTAAAATGGGGTCAAGTGCGTTTTTGGGAGGAAAAAGAAGTCAGATTGGGGAAAGACAGCACTTTTAGCTGCACTCCTTCCCCTTTTAAATCAGCGGGTCTGGCCCACCGGGGCGCACCTGCGATTTCCCCTTTTAAATCGCGTTTTCTTTAAATTTGTAAAACTTTTTCATGCAGCCTTTCTCTCGTCTGCCCTTTCTATATATGTGTGAATATAGATAAATAATAGATAAAAATAAAACTTTTAAAAGATTAATAACAGAAACAGCAGGCAGGAGGAGGAAGGAGGGCCAGGCAGGGGGCAGGAAATAAAAGGGAGGGCCCGGAAGACAGGCAGGAAGGTAGGCAGGCAGGAAGGTAGGGGCCCCGGCAGAGGAAGCAGGCGGAAAGGGAAAGGAGGCAGGAAGGTAGGGGAGGCAGGCAGGCAAAGACAGGACAGGCAGGACAGGAGGCAGTAACAGGAGGAGGAGGCAGGCAGGCAGAATAGCAGGGGGCGGCGGCAGGGAAAGGGAGGGGGAGAATAAAAGGGGAGGCAAGGAAGCAGGAGGGAAATAGGAACGGCGGAAGAGGGGAGGAGGAGAAAGACAGGCAGCGGGATAAAGGAAGGCAGAGGGAGATAGACGGCGGGCAGATAGACAGGCAGGGGGCAGGCAGGAGACGGAGATAAAACGGAGGCAGATAGACAGGCAGGAAGATAACAGCAGGAAGACGACAGGGGGGGAAAAAGGGACAGGCGGGCGATAAACGGGCAGGCAGGATGGACAGGAAGAAAAAGACAGGCGGCAGAGAGAAGGCAGGCGGTAGACAGGCGGAGGCAGATAGAAAGGCGGAGGCAGGCAGGAGACAGGCAGACAAAGGCAGGCAGGGCAGGAGAAGATAGGCGGCAATAGACAGGCAGAAGGGGCAGGTAGATAGGCAGGCAGGCGGGGGGGCAGGCAGGAAGACAGGGGCAGATAAAAGGCAGGCAGATAGACAGGCATAGGCAGGCAGGCAGAAGACAGGCAGGCAGATAGACGGGGAGGCAGGCAGACAGACAGGAGGCAAGCGAAAGCCAAAGGGGCGGGGGCGTCTGTCACAGTAAAGGAGGAGGCAGGAGGCGGGGGCAGGCAGGGGGGACAAAACAAAAAAAACACACACACATACTACACCAAGATAAATTAAAAATGATAGAAAAGATAAATATTTGAAGACAGATAAATTTTAAAAGGGTTAAAAATTTAGATATACGTACTCAGTATAAAAGAAAAGAATAGAAGAAATAAAAAAAAAATGATGATTAGACCCCAACCCCAAAGGCCCTTTTAAACAAAAACAATTTTTAAAAAAAAAAAAAAATTTTTTTTTTTTTTTTTTTTTTTTTTTTTTTTTTTTTTTTTAAAAAAAAAAAAAAAAAAAAAAAAAAAAAAAACACAAACACCACACCACACAACCATTTTTTTTTTAACACACAAAACAAACACACCACCAACACCAACCACACACAAAAACATCAAAAAAAAAAATATATAAAAATAATACCCACACACAACACAAAAACACAAACACAGGGGAAAAAAAACAAAAAAATAAAATATATATATATAAAATTTTATATTTTAATATTTATATAAAAAATTTATATATAATATATATATAATATATTTTAAAATAATATTTTTATATTAATACAATATTAAATTTTTTGTTATATTTATATATATTTTAAATATATATTTAAAATTATATATATAAAATTTTTTAAAAAAATATTTTATATATATATATATATATATATATATACTACAAAAGCACATTGTAAAAAAAGGTACATATTTTAAATCACAGGCATTCACATCATATGCCGCAAATTTGATTTAAAAAACATGTATATGACTAATGGGGAAAAAAAAAACATTTGAAAATAAGTCATTTTTCTTTAAAAAATTTTATTACGAAATAATATTTAATCTAAAAACAGCCGCAGAAAAGACCTTGTTGCTTCCATAAAAAAAATTTGTTATCACGCCTCCTCCCGCTCCAGCGTGAAAAAGACCGCTGGCTTCTAGACTTGTGCTGTAATTAAGTTTCCGCGCAGCCTGAAACCCTTTTAATTCGGTTAGTATCTTTAGTTTTTTAGGGAACTTTTAAACGTTGTATAAATGGTTGTAGGCTTGCCTTATCAGCAATATTTGACTCGGGAGAAAACTTTTAAAAAAAAAAAAAAATTTGACTTTTCATTTTAAACCCCTTTTCCCTATGCCCAGTGAGGGAAATCATTCGAATTTTTTCGGTATAATTTTGTCAACTAAATCACATTTTTCACAAATGGGCCTTTTGGTCGAATTGGGGTTCTAAATAGGCAACCTGATAGAACATCAAAAGGGGGATTCCCGTCCCCGCGATTTAACCGGTTAAGTTTCCCCTGCTCCAAGCAAAGAGCTTGCTCATGAACAACGAATTTAAAATTCAAATTATTAAAACTTTAAAAAAGAGCAAAAAAGTTTTTTTTGCAGTTTTAGTTTTTTCAATTTTTATTTTGGGCCAAAGATTATGAAACAAAATAACTGAATTGTAATATCATTCGAAGAGCAATTTTAAAAATAAAAGACCCGACTTCGCAAACCGGAGAATAAAACCCGGTTTTCCCCTCCTTTTTTGGGTCCGCTCCGCCCCTCCCCCAGCCCCCCAGAGGGCAATCCATCAGCTTTAATATCAAGGTTATTTTCCACTTCCGAAACCCCAGGAGACTGAAGGGCTTTTGTTTACTTTTTTTTTACAAACACCTTTTGTTTCCCCCTTTTATTTTTGTTAAAAATTTTTTTGTTCCCCCTTTTTCCGGGTGGAAAGCTCTTACAAAATAGCTTTCTTGACTCGCAACCCGAGAGCGCCCTCATATTATTTCTCGCGGGGGGCTCTCTCTTCATCCAACTTCTTCCCACCTTTGTTCCCTCGAATAAGAAAAGCTGCCTGGGGTACGTGAACGCAGAAATTTTCACAGTTTTAAGGGGAATTCACTGCAATTGGTGTGTAGGAACAATACAGACATACACAATTATATATCTATGTGCGATATCAAACTATCTTTCGTCTACCACACACCAAAAATAATATAACAGTGTATATGTGGTGTATGTGTGTGTGGTGTGTGTGTTTTTGTGGTTTTGGGGTGTGTGTGTGTGTGGTGTGTTTGTGTGTGTTGTGTTGGTGTGTGTGTGGTGTGTGTGTGGTGGGTGTGGTTTTTGTTTTAATTTCATTTAAATTTTATATATTTTAATTAATATATATATATATATATTATATATATATATATATAAATATATTTATATACACACACAATTTTAAATTAAAGTATATTATAAAGGGAGAGAGAGAATAAGATAGTAGATAACAGATATAAAATATATATAAAATTTTATAATATATATAAAATATATAATATATATATATATAATATTAATTTTACAATTGCATATACATATTTTATACATAGATATTTTCAATACAGCAAACCTCATATTTAAAATAAAGTCTGCCAAATACAATGATACGTATGTAATTTGTCATTTATTTCACATGCATCTATCTTATCAAAATTCTTTAAAAGAATAATATTTGAACCAATTCATCGCATTTTTGGTGTGTTTTATTTGTACTGTAAAAAGAGAGGAAACGAAAATTTTAAAGAATGTATATGGGTCATATACTTTTGCTTCGTGTGTAATTCACAGCGGTTGCCAGGTTACCTGGCCAAAATTAAAAACGAGTGTGACCCTGACGGAACTCCGGTTGTCGGGGCGGAAACCTTCGAAAATTTTTCCATTTTATTTTTACATTCAAGTAGCCCAGTTACGGTTTTAAAATACTGAACGGTATAACAACAGTGGGGAAATGAGTTTTCGACTTGTTTGGTAGTTGACTTGATTAAAAATCCTATTTTATATGAGCTGTAAAAATTAGTGAATAGGCCCCACTGCTGCGCTTTTGTTAGTTGGAAACCTACTCTTTTTTTTGAATTTGGTTTTGGGACCCAGAATATAAAATAGTTTAACTTGCGTACTCTGTTGGTGTGTGATTTTTTGTTTGTTTTTTTAGGGGGAAATCTCAATGGTACGTTCCATTTTTACATTTTCGAGAAAACCCCCAAATAATGAAAACCTATTAGGGAATGAGCGGAAATGCGGAATTAAAAAGAAGATTTTAAATGGATCGAAAGAAAATGTTTCATAAAAAAAATTTGTTTGTTTTAATTTTTGTCTGGGATCCCTTCCAGCTGGGCCAAAAAAAAAAAGAAATTTTTTTATTTCCCGTCTCAAAATATATGCGAAATTTAAATAAGGGCAGGAAAATAAATCCACGAAGGAAAAATGCATTTTTATAAAAGGAAATGAATAGAGATTTAAAATTTTTAAAAACCCCCGGGGGGGGTTTTTTAAAAAAAAATTTTCCTCAAAAAAAAAAAAAAAAATTTTTTTTTTCCTTGGTTTGGAAAAACCCCCCCCTTTTTTTATCCCTTTTTTTTCCCTTTTTTAAAAAACCCCCCCCCTTTTTTTTTTTTTTAAATTTGGGGGGGGCCCCCCCAAGGCCCCTTTTTTTTCCCCTTTTTTCCCCCTTTTCCCCCGGTTTTTTTTTTTTTTTTTTTTTTTTTTCCCTCCCCCCTTTTTTTCCCCTTTTCCCCTTTTTTTTTCCCCAACCCTTTTTTTTTTTTTAAAAAATTTCCTTTATTCCCCCCCCCCAAAAAAACCCCCCCCCCCCCCCCCCTTTTTTTAAAAAAAAAAAACCCCCCCAAAAAAATAAAAAAATTTTTTCCATTTTTTTAATCCTTTTCCCAAAAAAAAAAACACCCCCCCCAAAAAAAAACCCCCCCCAAAAAACCCAAAAAAACCCCCCCCCAAAAAAAAAAAAAAAAACCCAAAAAAAAAAAAAAAAAAAAAAAAAAACCCCCAACACCCCAAACGCACCACCAGGGAACCCCCCCCCCCCAAAAAACAAACACACCCCCCCCCCCCCCAAAAAAAAACCCCCCCCCCAAAAAAACAAAAAAAAAAAAAAACCCCCCCCCCCCCACACACACAAACACACACAAAAAAAAAAAACCCCCCCCCCCCCCCGGGGGGGGGTAAGGAAGGGCCTGAGGGGGGGAAAAAAAAAAAATTATTCCCCTTATTCCGCGTTCTAAAAGGCCCCCGGGGGGGAAAAAAGGGGGAAAAAAAAGGGCCCAAAAAAAGGGGGGGAAAGGGAAAGGGAAAAAAACCCGGGGGGGAAAAAAGGGGGTTTTTTCCTTTTTTCCGCAGGGTTTTGAAGGGCCCGGGGCGGCGGGGGGGAATACCTTGGAGAAAAAAAAAATGGGCCAGGTCTTTTATAAAAATAAAAAAATGCAAAATGGTTAAGAGATTCAACAGGAAAGGGGGAGCCAGATTTTAGATAATTAATGATCAGGAGTAAAAATGGGGATGCCCCGAAAAAACGAAAAGTCAAAAAGGAAAAGGGGGATTTTGAAAGTAAAACAAGAACTTTTGCAACAGGGTTTATATAAAAATAGAAAAAAAAGAAAAAGAGGGAAAAATAAGAAGTATGTGGAAAAGGGGAAAATTCATTTAAAAGGAAAACAATAAGCAATGATAAAAAATACTGACGGAGAAAAAGAAAGAAAAGGAAAAGGGAAAAAAAGCCCTCGGGGAAATTAAAAAATACACACAAAAAGGGGAAAAGATAAAAATAAACAAAACAAAAATACGGGTCGCCAAAGGGCAGATATATGAAAAAAACGCAAACCTTAGAAAAAAATTTTGAACAAAAGTTGTTAAAGCAAAAGGCTAAAACTCATAAAGAAAAAAAAAAACCCCGTCCGACCACAAAAAACATAAAATAGTAGCGTGGAGACAATCACCTCGAAAGGAGAGAGAGAGAAAAGAGAGAGGAAAAGAGAGAGAGAGGAGGGAGAGGAGAAAAGAGAGACAGAGAAAGAGAGGGGAAGGGGAAAAGAGAGAGAGAGAGAGAGAGAGAGAGAGGGGGAGAGAGAGAGAGAGGGGGGGGGAGGGGGGGGGAAAGGGGAAAAGGGAGAGGGAGGGGGGGGAGGGAGGAGGGAGGGGAGAGAGGGGAGGGGGGGGGGAGGGGAAAAAGAGAAGAGAAGAAAAAAGAGAAGAGAAAAAAGAAGAGGGGAAAGAAGAGAAGAGAAGAGAAAGAAAGAGAAGAGAAAGGAGGGAGAGGGAAAAGGGAAAGGAAAAGGAGGGGAAAAGGGGGGAAAAGAAAAGAAAAGAAGGAGGGAGAGGGAAAAAGGGGGAAAAAGGGGGACGGGGGGAAAGAGAGAGAGAGAAGAGAGAGAAGGAAAAGAGGGGGGAGGAGAGAGAGGGGGGGGGGGGGGAGGGAAAGGGGGGGGGGGAAAGGGGAAGGAAAGGGAAAGGGGGGAGAGGGGGAGGGGGAGGGGAGGGGGAAAAGGGGAGGGGGGAGAGGGGAAGAGGGCAGGGGGAGAGAAAATAGAGAAGAGAAGAGAAGGGGAAGGGGAAAAAAAAAAAGGGAAAAGGAAGGGGGAGAAGAGAAAGAAAAAAAGGTGAGAAAAAGGGAAAGAAAGAAAAAGAAAAAAAGGGGGGGGGAAAGGGGGGAAAAGGAGGGGAAAGGCCCGTGAAGAAAAGAAGGAAGGGAGGGGTGAAGGGGGTTTTAAAGGGAAAGGGAAGGGGGGAGGGAAGAAGGTGGAGGTTAAAAAGAAGGATTTGGGGAAGGGGGGGGAAAGCCCCCAAAGAATGGATTTAACAAGGGAGAGGAAAGTTGGGGAAAAAGAAGAAAGGGGGAAAAAAAGGGAGGGGGGAGAGGGAGAGAGAGAGGGAAAGGGGAGAGGAGAGGGAAAAGAGAGAGAGAGAGAGAGAGAGAGAGAGAGAAAAGAGAAGAGAGAGAGAATGGGGGGGGGGGGGGGAAAGGGGAAAGAGAAAGAAAAGGAGATACGAGATCTAAGTACGAACGTGTAGATTAATATCTGGTTTGTATTTTGTATCCTAATGAACTTTTTCCTTCATGATTAACACACACAGGCCCGGTGGTTTGGTTTGAAAGCGCGGGGACGGGGGTATTGCATGCTGTCACCGATTCATTCATTTCAGTAAGTTGTAAGGGAGCCCCCCGGCAAGGTTTTACCCAGCTTGGCACTCTCGGTCATCCTTTAGAGTCCCAGTGATTAAAAGGGACTTCCGGTGGGGCTTCAAAACACCGCATTATGTGCTCCCGTCTATGGCTTTTTGGGTTGCTAATGCCGTCAAATGTCACCCCTTTCCCTCGCCTGCCATCTGCAACAAGCGCGTTCTCATAAACCCAAATGTGGCTGGGGACACAATTTAAAAATCAAAGAACTAATAAACCGACATAGATTCCTCTATCCAGAAAATCATATTTTTCTGGGTTTTACTACTTCAAATGGAAAACGTTATTTTTATTAAAACCGATGAAGTTCACATAAACTACTAGGGTACATCAATCTTTTCTGTTATTTAAAGCTGTCGATTATTTTATTTTAAAATCCTATTACCATTTCCCGTATCATTACCATGACCATCATATCATAATATCATTTTAAATCCCCTTGCTTTTCTATTGAGAGAAAAATATCATTTTCCCCCCTTGTATTTTTACTACTTTATCGCCCTTCCCTTTTGGGTTTGCTCGGTTTTCTTTCCATTTCTTTCTCCAAAAGCGGGGCTATCAAAAGTTTAGTGGTCCCGTTTTTAGGGGAAAGGGCAAAGTGGGAACCGCCCGAATGCGGGGGACTCCGACTCGCTGTCCCCCCCCCCCCTCTCCTCTCTCTCTCCCTCTCCCCTCCCCTCTCCCTTCCCCCTCCCTCTCCCTCTCCTCTCCCCCTTCCCCCTCCCTCTCTCCCCCTCCCTCTCCCTTCTCTCCCCTCTCTCTCTTTCTCCCCCTCTCTCTCTCTCCTCTCTCCTCTCCTCTCCCTTCCCTCTCTTTAACAAAAGCTTTAAAAAGATGCAAAAAAATAATTGGTAATTTTAAAAAAACAGTACAATACTTTTTTTTGTCTTACACCCAAATTTTTTTTTCTCAATGAAAAAGAAAGATTGGTACCCCAAAGGGGGTGTGAGTTTCCTTTTTCCTTTCCCTTTGATTAGATATGTGTAGACAAAAGGAAAAGTCTTCTGTACTGAAATAAATCATTTACTAGCATTTTTTCCTCATGGTTGTTAAATCACTGCGGTCAATATACACATATCAAGGTCTTTTCACTTCGCTTTTACTGCACCGTGGTCACTATTTCGGATTCGTGAAATTGCTGGCGAGTGCGGTTCATTTCGCTAACGACTGGATATTAGTTGGAGGTTAAGTGAATCAGTGCAGTGACTTTTCCTATTGTCTTTTCTGAGATTGGATCTGAGGTTCCCGAGTGAGAGGAAAATGTGGGGGGGGGGGGAGAGTGACAAAGAGATGGATAGACAGGAGAGACAGACTGAGAGAGGGTTGATATATTATCTCTCTATCTATCTATATGTATGTGTTTTAGGTATGTGTTTGTGTGTGTGTGTGTACTGCTATACTGGACGTTGTGTGGTGTGTGGTGTGTGTGTGTGTGTGTTGTGTGTGGTGTGTGTGTGTGCATATACTTACATGTTATATATATGTATAATTTATATGTGTGTGGAAACATATATCACAAACACTAACACTCACACACACACACACACACACACACACAAATATATATTATATATATATATATATATAATATATATATATATATTATATATATATATATAAGGCAAACCCTATTTTAGCGTCACTAACTCCTCTAGTCCTATGTTCTTCACGTAAGACTAAATCGCATGGAACAACTGACTGAATTGTTAATAATTACAGTGATCCCCAGACCTTTCAGATTTTCCTTTAAGGCTTAAAAGGTCCTTTAAATAACATTTTAGTCGTAGGTAAAGATAAAACTGTAAAAGGTTAATAGATATCATTATGCTATTTATATTCATTTTTATATATCCAAGTTACAGGATAATTATATATACACACGTGTGTATGTATAACTACTGAAAAGACATTTATTTAGATTTTATTAAACATCTTGACTTATCCTTCAATCGTGCAGCTTCTTATTTATGCGTACCGCTCGTCTTCTCCAAATTTGCACCTCGTGCCATGTTAGGCCCAAATGTTGAGATAAAAATCCTTGGAGACACCAATTCTGAAACCATCTTCACTTCTGTTATGACTGGCTACAGTGATTTTATTTGTTCTCTTGCCATATTTTCATTTTAACTTCCCTGCTGTCAGCTTCTAAAATACTCGTATAGTTACTGGGCTGAGGTCGCGATTCTTCTGCATGCAAATCAGGCAAAGCCAAACCAGTGTTTTTTTTTTTTCAATTATTCAGTCCTTGAGGCTCCGGCGGGAAAATCAGTTTCACAAAGCGGCAACAGATTAGTCTATGTTGTTTCGTATCTTGCTGGTGTTAACCACGAGAGTTTCAGTTTTTAGTGCACAGTGTTAATGAATTTGATTTTCATTTTCATATTTGTATAAAAGAAAGAAGGAAAAATATGCATGAAATTTGTGTTTTATTAGTTTGCAAACAATGCAATGCACTTTTCGAGATTATCTGTCACGACATTATTATTATTATTTCAATGTGCAGCAGGATCTCGCGGAGATGCAAGGATTACACGCGCGAACAGGGAACGATGAGTTTCCAAAATCATAACAAATACTTCGCTTT
>NC_051424.1:17557758-17560258 GCF_015228065.2 Penaeus monodon
ATTACCTACTCCACGCCATTCTATTTCTTATTACTCCCACTCAACTTATCTAGCTGCTATGGTTCTATACCTACTCTACCACTATTATATTTTCTATTCGTGTGCTGTACTCTGACTTATACACTTTATAACTCTAACTTATTTACTCACTTATCTCTTCTTATCTTATCTTATCTTCAGTTATGCAACTTCATACATCGTATCTGTATAAATCACGTTAATGGCACAAGAATTACATGCTATAGCCTTGCGCCAATCTTGTATTTTGCCACGTTTTATCGTGCCGTATGTTGTTATTAAGCGTATATGATGTAATGAGTCACTCCCAAGCGAACATGAGGACTACATTTACCTATTTTCATTATCGCTTTGCTTCGAAAAGATGAAGGTGTCGGTGATGGACATATTCTAATCAATACTAATTTCTTATAAGTCAGATATATATTGTATGTATTATTGCACAGCACACTGTTGACCTTCGCATTGTTGCATTTTTCTTTTCTCTAAGGAAGTCTGTCGTTCAAGATAGTCCTTGCAGATGCGACAACTTTTCCTTCCTTATACCATGCAATGCTTATTTCTTGTAGATTTTAACCTCTATCTATCCTGAGACAATTGCAACTCAAGCAAGTCCTTGCGGACTATTGCAATTGTCTCCCTAAGCATGTTCCTCTGTCTATCTCTTGACAGTGAAATTATATAAAAAGGTAATAATAAAAATTGAAAATTCAATATAACATTATTAAATACTATTTCTTGCAATATTCTGATTATATCTTACATACGCCCCTTGTCACACATCCCCCCCCCCATTTCGCCCTCCTGTCTCTCTGCCTGTCTCTGCCCTTGGTGTACTTGTTTCAGAAAATGGCGGATCAGCTGCGCGACAAGTCTGGGTCGCAGCCTGCCAGGACCCACACCTAACACGGCCGACGACACTTGCTGCTCCCGTCGAGGACGACGGGTGGGTGCGTGAGCCGAGCGATCTCAGATTGGTCATATGCCTTCGAGACACACTCCCTAGCCGACAAAGGTGACCAATGGGGTTTCTTGCCCGTGCATTGACATAGGCCACGCCCACAGCGGTCATGACCTCTGGCCTCAGCCTTGACCCGAGCGGACACTCTACCTCGAGTCGCGGCCCCACTCGCCCGCGGCCTCCCGGGGGCTACCCCGGCCTTCTTCTGCACAAGCCGGCCAATTCAATCTCGGTCCACGCTACAGAAAGCCGATACTCTACAATAAACTCGTGAACCTGGAGTGTGCGTTTTACAAGTCCCTCACAGAGAGAGAGAGAGAGAAAAGAGAAAAAAGAGAGAGGAAGAAAGAGTGAGAGAGTGAAAGAGAGAGAGAGAGAGAGAGAGAAGAGAGAGAGAGAGAAGAGAGAGAGAGAGAGAGAGAGAGAGAGAGGAGAGAGAGAGAATTTTAATTTAGATATTTCCCCCATCCATCAGTATTATTGTATTTTTTTCATTTTGAAAGAACTCCATCGACATGAGTGTTTCTCATCGATAAAAGGTCTTCCGATGTAACCTAACGCATACATTTCATAAGTTGAAGAAAATGATGGGTTTGTATCCACAAGAATGTTAAATAAAATGTACTAATGCGATTTTTCCCACCTTGCTGATAAAAAAGCGTGTAAATAATTAATGTCATTATCACGATATGAACTTTCTCGTGCATCCTGTAGTTGCGTTTATATATTCCTGAAGCGATTTTTATTGCGTTTTTTGAAGACTGAATATCCCCAGGAATTAACACTTAACCCTTTACCGTCTGATTTTTTTTTATGCATTCAATAAATTATTTTTTTAAAAAATTTTGGGTTTTTTCTAAGAAAGGGGAAAAAAAGAAATAAATAAAAAAAATCATAAAAAAATTTTTTTATTTAAAAAAAACCCCTAAAAAAAGACTTTGAGATCCTTTTTGGGTTTGGAGACATAAATTGGGCCCACTGGCCTTCAAAGTAACTTAGGCTTAGGAGTAGAATGAAAGGACTAGTAAAAAAACAAACTCCTTATAATTTAAAGAAAATATCTACTGAACCCACTAAAAATCATAAAAAACCCTTTTTAAACAAAAAATGCTCATCTGACACCATAAAAGTCTCATTTCAATCATAGAACAAATCTTTCAAAAGTTCCGAAAGCAGCATTTCTTCTTTCTTAAGTTTTCCCCTAAAAAAAACAGTTAGTTTTTCTGTAGAAAAAACTTCTTGAAAAATTTAAAGGACCGCTAAAAAACACAAGTGGCATTACTTTATGACAGAATCCAAAAAAACCGTGCCGTGCACCAGGAATTTTGAAATTTCCCCTAATTCGCATAATCAGGGAGATAAACCCCCAAAACCTCAAGCCCTGACGTTTTTTTTCAGGAAGGGTTTTTTGTTGTTTTTTCCTTTTTCTTTTTCCTATCCTTAAAAAGCTTTCACTACAGATGAGGGACGGCCTCGCTTTGCGGTTTTAATTTGTTTTACCTGCAATCATGAGGGGATTTG
>NC_051424.1:17565258-17569592 GCF_015228065.2 Penaeus monodon
GGGGGGGGTTTTTTTTTTTTGCTAAAAGACTTGTTAGCAACCCCGGGGCAAGGGAAAAGTAATTAAAAATTTTCAAGCTATAAAGAATTTCAAAACCCCAGGGACATTAAAAAGTAAAATTGTGTGTTAGGGTGGAAAAACCCCTTTTTATTATTACTTCATTAAGGGGGAATATGCATTTCCCTATACGTACACACAAATATTTAACCAAAAAAAAATCTAAAATAGACACATGAACCGTTTTATTAAAACCCCAACATTTTTCCCCTTAGCAAATTTATTATTTTTTTTAAACCCCCCAGTAAACACAACCATTGTTTTTTATTATTGGGCAGTTACTTTAGGGTTTTTTGCCGGCAAAAAAAAAAAAAAAAAAAAAAAAAAAAAAAAAAATTTCCCAAAGGTCCTCAAAATTTAATAGCAAATATACAAGGGGGTAATATAAAATTTGGTTTAATTAGTTATTGGTTTTTTATTAAATTAATTTTTAATATATTTTTTTGTTTTTTGTTTTTTATCTTATAGTTATTTTTATCATTTTTATCATCATATTTTTCATAATTTTTATCCTAATTATTACATTATTTATTTTTATTAATATTATTATTTTCATCCTTCTCATCATTTTTTTTAATTATTTTTTATTTTTATTATTTTATTATTATTAATTATTTTATTTTTTAAATTTTTATTATTTTTCATATTTAAATTTTTTTAATATTATTTTATATTTTTGTTTTAAATTTTTATTATTATCATTTCAATTTTTATCATTGTTATTATCATTGTTTTGATGATGATGAGGAAAGATGAAAGATGATTATATTATTTTTATTTTTATTATTATTAATTTTTTATTTTTATTATTTTTATTTTTATTATTATTATTTTTATTATCATTTTTATTAATAATTATTTTTCCTATTATTAGTATTAAACATTATTATTGGTTTTTATTATTATTATTATTTTTATTATTATTATTATTATTAGTAGTTAGTGCATAGTGTGTACATTTGATTTCATTATCATCATCAAACCCCTTATTTATTTCATTGTTTTATCATAAACCCTTGTTTTTTATTATTATCATTCAATTTTTGTTAAAATTTTCGTCATTATTATTTTTCGTTTTCATTTTAACCCCTTATGTTATTTTTTTTTTTTATTATTTTTTTAATTATTATTATTTATTATTTTTAAATTTTTATTATTATTTTATTTATATTATCATCATTATTTTATTATTATTATTATATTATTATTATTATTATTATTTTTTATTATTATTTTATTTATTATCATTATTATCATCATCATTTCATCATCAATTGTTATTATTTTTATTTTTATCATTTTTATTTTCATTACTATCCCTTTTTAAAATTTCATTATAATTAATTTTTCATTACTATCTTTATAAATTTTCATTTTAAATTTTTATAAATTTCTATCTTTATAATTTCCTTATTAATTAACATTGCCATAAAATTTAAATTTTTGTTATAATAATTTATAATAAATAAAAATAAAAATAATAATAATAATAATAATAATAATAATATTATAATAATAATAATAATGTAATAATAAAAAACAATAATAAAATTTTATTTATGAGGATAAAAAATAATAAAAATAAAAATAAAATAATAATTTAAAATAAAAAATAATTTAAAGATAAAAATAATAATATAAATTTTTATTTTTAAATTTTATTATAATAACAATAATAATTAATACTTTAAAAATTTTGATAATGTAATAAAAAAATAATAATTTTAATTAAAAATAAAAATAATAAAAATTGTTTAATTTCTGTTGGGTTTTTCATCCCATTAAAATCTTTTTTGATTAAAAATTTTTGTTTTCATGATTTTTTTATTAGTATTACTTTAATATTCCATTATCGTTTTTTATTATCACTAGGAGAATATTTCTTTTTTTTACATTGTCATTATCTTTATCATTGCTATTACTTTTTTATTTTTGTTTTTTTTTATGGTCCCATTTTTCATTGTAAAATTTTTTTTTATTTTATTATTTTATTTTAATTATTATCATTATAATAGTAATTTAAAAAATAAAAAAAATAAAAAATAATAAAAAAACAATAATAATAAAAAAATAATAAAATAAAATAAATAATTAAAAATTTTTTTTTTTTATTATTATTTTTTAAATTTTTATTATTATATCATCATACATCATTGTCATTATCATTTCCATCACTGTTATTATTTATCATCATATTAATGTTATTGTTATCATAATGGCCATTATTGGGCTGATTTTGATAAATGATGATGATGATGAATGAGAATGATTGAGAGATGTTGATTTATGAAAAGATGTGATGATAATGATATGATGATGAAAATTTTATTATCAATTTATCATTATTTCCATTATTATTTTAATAACCCATTTATTTTAAACATTTTTTTCATCACTGTTATCACGATTATTTTTAAAGGGGATGAGAGAGAGAGAGAGAAAGAGAATGAAGATGAGGGGGGGGGAGATAAAAAGGGCAAAAAAAAGAGAGAGAGGGGGAAAAGGGGAGGAGATAGAGAGTAGAGAGAGAGAGGGGGAAAAAAGAAGGAAAGAAGGAAAAAGAAAAGAGGGGAAAAGAGAAAAAGAGAAGAGAAAGATACAGACAAAAAAAAAAAGGGTATTGTGATAACAACCCCAAAAATTTCATTAAAAATTAATTTTTTTCTCTTGGGATGCGGGATCCCCTGCAAACCAAAAGCGTGGGGTCCGGTTTATTTTAATTGGAAAGCTCCCCTTCCAAATTTCTATCGCTTTTCCCTTTCTGTTGCCCTTATATAAAAGGGAAATATTTTCAACACACATCGTCGTTTTCTCATTGCACCAGATAGGAACAACAAACTTTTTATGCATATAAAAAAGGGGCTTGTTTTTTAATGGCGCCCTATTTTGTGCCTCCCAATTTAATTTTGGGTCTTTCTTTTTTCAATACCTTTTCACGGTTGGTCATAATTAGGTTTTAATATCAGGGGGTTTTTGCCATAACGGGGGTAAAGGCACAAACAGCACACACACCACCCACACACACACACACCACATGCGCACAAAAGCACACACACACACACAACACACACACACACACACCACAAACACCACAACAACACACACACCAACACACACACACACACACACACACACACACACCAATACACACACACCCAAAAACACCCCCTCCCACTCACACACACACACACACACACACACAACACACACAACCACACACACACACACCAACAACCACACAAAAACACAAACACACACACACACAACACACACCCCACACAACAGCAATTTAGGCTTCTCCTTCCGTATTATAATTTTTATATAATATATATATATATATATATATATTATATAATATTATAATATATTAAAATATGCATTGTCGTCTGTAATTATATTAAAATATTAATAATATATATATATATATATAATATATAATATTATAATAATATTTTTTATGTAAAGATTTATATTAAATTTTATATATAAATTTTATATAATATATATATTATATATGTAATTTTATATTTGTATTAATTTGACATATATATATAATAATATATATATATTATATATATATATAAATTTTAATATATATATATATGTCTGTCTCTCTCTCCTCACACACACACCAAACCAACACCAACAACACACACACACACACACACACACACACACACACATACACACACCCGCAAACCACACACCCACCCAACACACACACACACACAGAGGCCCACAACAAAACACACAAAACCAAACACCACCCCCAGACACACACTCACGCGCGCATATTTTTCTCTCTCTCTCTCTCCCACACAACACACCACCACACACACACCACACACACACACACACCCACACACCCTTCATATATAATATATATATATATAAAAATATTATATTGTATGTACACAAAACCACACACACAAAAAACCCACACACACACACACACACCCCAAAATAATATATATTAATTTATAATATATATATAATAAAATAATGTAATAATATATTCATACACACAACAAAAGTATTAAAATTATATATATATTATATATATATATATATAATATAATTATATATTTTATATATATTACATAGGTCTCTCTCTTCTTTCTTCTTTTCTCTCTCTCCTTCTATATATATATTCACATCAATAACGGTATGCTAGTTTTAGCAGCGTGAACCCCCTCCACCATCCTTCGCCCACTCAACTCGATCTTTCGCTTTTCTTTTCCCGTTGTACCATAACAACCCGCAAAATTTTTTTTGTG
>NC_051424.1:17572192-17574692 GCF_015228065.2 Penaeus monodon
ATACTATTCGTGGCTCTTGTTTTATCCTAACTTTTAAAAATCTGCTTCTTCTTCTTCTTCTAAAGTACAATATTTGTTTTGATAATCCTATGTATGCGAACAGTCCATACCCGACATGAATATCTATCTTCCATCTGCCTATCTGTATTTCTATCTGTCTGTTTTTACGTTAGTCCGTTTGCTTATCTGTCTGCCTGTCTATCTGTCTGTTTATCTAACTATCTATATGTCTATTTATCTAAGCTGTTAACAGTGCATGTATCTAAGCATGTATCGATCCTTAGTTATCACTTCGTCTACTGCATCCCTATTTGGCACTTGATAAGCGTTGCGTATGGACAATGCCCAGTATGTGTTTTCACTAATAGCATATTACGTAAATCATAGACATCATAATATAAATCTAAAATATTACCGCCATTTATTAAATGCTAACACCTATATATAGACCCAAGTAATAACAACAAAAACAGTAATGACTAACCTTAAAACGAAACGACTATGAAACAAACACATCGACGAACAAATACATAAACCAAAGCACATACAGCCAACACTTCTAAAAATTCAACAAACAGTGACAGTGGCAGATTGTTGTCATTTGTACATCCGACATTGTTAAAAGGATTTCGCTCTTCCAGATGATAAAGCTCCTTCATCTCCTCCGCTAAATAAATAGACCAAAATCTCCCACGAAGTATTTGTCAGTGTCCTAGCGACGAAAGGGGGAGGGGGGACAAGATAAAAGGGGAGATGAAGATGCATGTAAATGAATACAAAAATGTATGGGAATATGTGATTTGAGTGAAATTATAGTTTTTTTTTTTTACGGTAGGTTCATGTTTGAGCCGCCGTGGTCACAGCATGATACTTAATTGTAGTTTTCATGTTGTGATGCTCTTGGAGTGAGTACGTGGTAGGGTCCCCAGTTCCTTTCCACGGAGTAGTAATGATAATAATGATAATGATATGAAAGTATGTGAAATATAAAATTATAATAATAATCGTAATGTTATTATGTATTTCAAGTATGTAATGATAGTAGTTATGATAATATTAATATCAGTAATGATAATATGCGTGTGGGAAGTATATGATGGGAGTAGTAATAATGAAAATACCAATCGTAACACATTGTTGTCTGTAACAAGATGAGCATATGAGTATATGATGAAAGTACTAATGAGGATGGCAGCGATAATAATGATAATTATGATAATCATATTCATTATTACTAATGTTAATGAAGATAATAATTATCAGTACCACTACCGTTATCATTTGATAATTATTATGATAAATCAATCACATGATAAATCAATAACACCCGCCATAGCTCAGTGCTTCTCAAATTGGATTACCCCATGGGGTAACGAGGCAATTTAGTTGGTTAACGAGGCACTTTCTGAAGGTAATAATTGATAAACGATGATAATAGATATATCAATAAATTAATGAAAGAGTGAATAACTAATTGAATAAATTAATAATTCGTTGTTGGTGAATTAACTTCAGTTTCTGTTTTCTCGACTTTAACTTATGCAAAAATCAAGCCAGGAACAGCTGAAAGGCACAGCTGCTGATGTGTATGTGCAGTGTCCTAAACAGACCCTCGCACTGGCATCTTATCAAATGGCAATGATTTCTTTTCTTTATTAATCACCTAATAATAATGCAATGACTTCATTTCCCATTTGTAATGGCAAGAACAATGCTTAAACTTTTTTTTGTCTAAGGAATAAAGTCTAACATTTATTTCTTGCATAAAAATCGCTAAAAAGTATGGTTTTCAATATTATTCTTTCCTTTCACTTTACATGATACCAAAAGTTTGAGAGCCACTGCCATACACTGATAGATAGACGGACAGACAGGCAGACAGACAGACAAGCAGGCAGGCAGGCAAGCAGACAGGCAGGCAGGCAGGCAGGGAGGCAGACTGACAGACATGCAGACAGACAGACAAATAGATAGATAGAGATACACAGATAGATAGGTAGATAGGCAGACATATAGATAAATAGATTAAGATAAATGGTGGGCATCTACAAATAACCCGAAACCCATTTCATCCTCGTTATCCACAAACTTCAATCATTCTCATTATTCGATGTTTCGGATCATCAACGGCCAATAAAATGACCCTAATTGAGAGCGTTAACAATTATGAAAGCTAATTTAAATACAAAGAGTCAATTATTTGGCAGATTTAACGAAAAACCATGACTTTGTGCGGTCACTGGGAGCCACAGAGATGGAGTTCTGCCTTTCATAAACATGACAGGAAAATGCACACATGTTAAGGCATTAATCATGTATCATTACGTACCAGTTATGTATATTTGGATCACATATAACAGTAGTAATTATTTGTAGCCTTTGGATACAAAATCAGCAAAAGTAATTATATGAAATATGTATATTTTCATGAATACTAAAAGCAGGTTAAGATGAGGTTTTGCATTAATACTACTGATCTCCTTAATACAATGAACTTATC
>NC_051424.1:17579692-17589437 GCF_015228065.2 Penaeus monodon
TTCCAGTACTGCTAGTATCTCTACAGAGTCAAATGCCTTTTAGTAATCGATGAATGCCATACACAGGGGTTTCCTATATTTGTTTATTTTTTCCTTTATTTGGGTGAGCGTGTGGATGTGGTCTGCGTTGAGAATCCACTGCGAAAGCCTGCTTGTTCTCTAGGCTGGTTAGAATCCAGATTGTCAGAGATGCTAGTTGTGAGGACTTTTGTGAATAGTTTGTAAGTAGCTGAAAGGAGGCTTATTGGTCGGTAGTTTTTTAGATCCTTTCTGTCCTTTTTTATGTATCAAAATAATTGTTGCATTTTTCATGTCTTTTGGAGTTTTCCCGTTAATAAGGCATTTGTTAAAAAGATTGGCTAGTTTCACTGTTACAGTTTTTCCTGCATCTATTATAAGGTCAATACTAATTCCATCTTCCCCCGGTGTTTTCCCTCTCTTCATGCCTTTAAGCGCTCTTTTTATTTCTTCTGTTGTGGTGCTAGGTACGTCTCTTCACTTTCGCTTCTATCCATGGCTGTTCATTTGAGTTGTATAGATCCTTGTTAAAGTCCTCCACTACTTATGATTTCATTCTTATCGTATGTTACTTCTCCATCTGGTTTCTTTATTGCATGCAATTGATTTCTCCCTATTCCGAGTCTCCTTTTAATTGTTTTCATGCTAGTACCTGAGATCACTGTTTCATTTATTATTTGATTATTGAATTTCCGTACATCTTCCCTCTTCTTTTATTTATAGTCTTTGTTAGTTCGGCTAATTCTATTTTGTCTATGATTGATGATATTTTCATGACCCTACGTTTTTGCATAAGCTTTTTATTTTCTACCGAGAACTTGCTGGAGCTTTGCTTGACGTTCTTACCGCCTACTTCTAGTGCAGCTTCCTTTATTATGTCATTGAACTGTTTGTTGATTTGGTCAATGTTGAGATCTTCGTCGCTGAGAAGTGAATATCTGTTTTGGATGTTAAGGTTAAATTCTGTCGCTCTGGTCTTCAAGTTAGCTAAATTTGGCTGTGGTTCTCGTATGAGTTTACTCCTTTCCCTTCTGAGGTGTAATTCAATTTGGCCTCTGACCTTTCTATGGTCGCTGCCAACATTTACTTTATTAATAACTTCCTTTTTTACTATATCGCCTGTTTGAAATTTCGTTTTTGATGTCAGATGGCGACTTCCATTGCCACTTCCCTCTAGTCTTTTTTCGAAGAATGTATTCATGATTTTGAATGATCGAGCCTCCGCAAAATCAATTAGCATTTGTCCCCTCTCATTCCTAGTACCTATTCCGTGATTCCTTATTCCGACTATCTTTTTACCTATTTTGGCATTAAAATCTCCCATTATTATTGTGAAATGGGTTTTTACTCTCTCGCTGGCTAAATGATCTTCATAGAAGCTCTCTATTTCTTCATCACTGTGGTTGCAGGTTGGACAATCTTTAAGTTTAATCTTGAACAATCTTGAAGTTATACCCATTGTTTAGTTTTATTGTTACCTAAGCCACTCTTTCACTTATACTATAGAATTGCACGATATTCTTTTCTTAACGTTTGTGAACTAAGAAGCCTACCCCTAATTCCTGCTGGGGTTTACCTCTCCAATAGGGCACATGTTCATCATTTAGTATCTTCTGCTCTTGGCCTAGTCTTCTAACTTCACAGAGTCCTATAATATCCCATTTGATGAAAGAGAGTTCCTCAAGTAATGCTAGCAAGTCGGATTCAGTTCTCATTGTCCTTATATTACATGTGCAAAGGTTCGGTGGAAAGGACCGGGGATTCTTAGCATCCTCTGCTCTGGAACAATCCTGATCGCCGCCGTAACCAGGGGCTACTTCGTCTCCGGGGAATGAGGGTTTATTTGTGCAGTCATGGATATTTGCCTGAGAGGTAAGCAGCCGAGTTACCTCCCACCTACTGGCTTAGGTGTATCTTGGTGGAAGGGGGAGTAGTTTAGCCGGGATGCCACTGATAAGCCTCTACAGCAGGGTTGGCCCTGTCTAGTGTGCACTTATATGTCGCCACGCACGGCCTGCTCACTACGCCAGGGTATACTCCCAGGCGTGTGTATGTGTGTGATTATATTTCATACACTGATTTCATTTTTTTGCATGTACACCCAGTACAGACACAGTTGTTCACCTGCTAATGCCTCAAGTACCACGCATGTGTTCATTTTCTTGTACAAGCACACCCAAGTATACACCTTTACATATGCTCCCTTGCATATGATATGCATACACACTCTTACATTATACGCAACTACATACAAGCACTCGTATAACCATGTATAGACGCATGCGCAAATCACATGCGCATTCATATGTGTATACTCACCCCCATGTATGCGAACACACACCTGCGCATACATCCTGTGCACCTCCATATGACTGTACATACATATACAAATATAGCAATACGTATGCTGACACACACGTGTATGCGCACATACGTTTATGAGCACACATTAGTGCTCACCCACATATATCTGTATATACCTATACATTCACACATATAAATGTATACATACACATACATGCACACACACATTTACAAGCAACGTACATATATACATACACATGTACATACATTTTATACACACATATACATACGCACATGCACATATACATACACATATACATGCATGCATACATATACATATACATGTATGCATATACATACGTACACACACATACACTTATACACATATATACGCATATATACACTCTCACCTACTTATATACATATATATACTTACACTACACACACTCGCACACATACATACATACATACATACATATACATACACACACATATAAATATATACACTTATACGCACAGATATACGTATGTCTACGTATATATTGCTACTCTTGCATATACACCGCATGGACATGTACACACACACACACACACACACACACACACACACACGCGCGCGCGCGCGCGCGCGCGCGCGCATACACCTGCACATTTTCGTGAATACGCACCCACACTCGTGCACATACGTGTGAACAGCGTCTGCATGAGCGCACATACGCACTCCATTATAATGAGCCCATGCATTATAATGTGCATAAATTGTAGGAGGGGTTGAAGGACGGAGGTGGGTGATGTGGGAGGGGAGGATTTAGGATGTTGGAATGGGTAAGGATGGGATATTTATATATGTGTGTGTGTATAAATAAATAAATAAATATATATATATATATATATATATATATATATATATATATATATATATATATATATATATATTTATATGGGTGGGTGCTTCATACGCAAGGTGAAGTGATGGTGTGGTAGCCTATATAGTGCTAAGTGCTTGCATGCCTTCTCGCTTGCAGCTTCCACCCCTGGCTAGCTCAGTGCGAAAAAGGGAGCAGCTTTTGCATAAGTTTCCCCTGCCAGGTCACAGCCTCTCCATCATCAAGATTTCTGCAGTGCCTCCTTGTGGCCACCCATGCGTAAATGGGCAGCTTGCGGTCCCAGGCTAAACTGTGGGGGATCTTGGAGCAGCAGGAGGCCCCAGAGGTGTGGACACACTCTGGCTCCGTACCAACTCCTGCCCCCTAGCCACCTTGGGGGTAATGGGGCAGCTCGGGGGAGGTGGGCCTTGCCAGTCCTCCTCCCCCCAGAAAACCCTCTGGCAATGCATCAAGTAAATGGATATGCTGGGGGGAGGGGTGCTGTCCCTCCCACCCAGCAAGCAAGGCGGGCTGTGGGTCCCGCTGGGAGGGCAAATGTCGGGGCGCAGGATGGGAATGAGAGTTACTTGTCCCGCCTGTGCCAACCCACCATGAAGCTTGTGGGGCAAAGCCCTCTGGAATCCCACAAACGGATGGGGGCCCCACAGTCCGCCGACCCCCTTTATTTGGGGCAACGTCAGTGGGGGTGGCAGAGGTGGCGTGCACCCGGAATGACCGCCCAAGGCTTAACCTCAGGCGAGCTTTCCAGGTAGGCGCTTGGAATATCCGGTCCTTGCAGCAGGATGAGCAGTTACCTCTGCTATTGAGGGAATTGAAGTGACTGGGAGTTGAGGTGGCTGCCCTCTCGGAGGTGAGAAGACCTGAGAGCGGCACGATCAGTATGAGTGGGTATACCTACTACTGGTCGGGCCACAGTGATGGTCACCACCTACAGGGTGTAGCCTAAGCCATCTCCAGCTGACATCAGCGCTCAGTAGTTGAGGTGACATCTGATTGATGAGCATATTATGGCATTGAGACTGCATGCATGCCTTTGGCTTCATGTTACTTGTTGCTGTATATGCTCCTACCAATGTTTGCCAAACTCGCATCTGCGGCAGACAATTGCCCCCGGCGAGATATTCGTATTGTTCTGGGCGACTTCAATGCGGTATCCAGCTGTAACCAAGCTGGTTATGAGATGTCTGTCGGCCCCCATGGCTCGTGAGCTGATCCTAGCAGCGAGAACAGCCCCCTTCTCCGGGACTTTGCTAGGTCCCAGAGAATGAGGATCTCTGGCTTCTGATACCAGCTCTCCCACCCGCATCGCTGGACATGGTATAGTGATATGGGTACAGTGGCCAAGGAGATTGACCACATTCTTGTTAGCACGTGATGGAGGATCCACCAGAACTGCAGAGTTTACCGGAGTGCCGAGTTCTGTAGCATTGATATTAGGCTGGTTGTGATTACCCTGTGGGTCCACTTCAAAACTTCCAGTGGCCACCCTAGGGTGTTCCACTTGGACAGACTGAGTAGTGTGCCCTCGGGTCTCCATGGTAGTCTCTGACCGATTCACGGAACTTGACAACTCTGTGGGAGCTCTTCAAGTGCGAAACACTCGAAGCAGCCCAGGAGTCCATTGGCGTATGACCAAGGACGAGGCAGGAATTCATCTCACTGGAGACAGTGGAGGCCACTGAAGCATCTTGTGTGGCTCGGCTGAAGGGCAATCAGGTCTTGCATCGCTCCTTGGTGCGTAGGGCTTGGACACTGCTGAGAAGGGACAAGGAACAGTTCATCAGGAATCTTGCTGAGGAGGTTGAAGGCCATTTCCTGGTATACAACCATCACCTTGCCTACCAAGCCCTGAGAAAGCTGAACTCTAAGCCCTCCTCACAGATGACTGCAGTCCGATCAGTGGATGGATGGATCATCTCAGATCATGTTGGGCTTTGTGAACGTTGGGCTGAGTATTTTGAGCAGGTAGATTGGATGCAAGCGATGACACAATACCTGTGCCGGACCCACCCATCAGCGAGGAACCCCCTACCCTAACAGAGATTAGGATGGCGATTCCAGTCTTGACGGCCATTTGGCAGTCTGGTACTGTAGTGTACCGATCCTTAAAACTTTTGATTTTCACTATTCGTGTCTCAGCTGTGAAGCTATGCCACCGCACGTGTAAAGGATTTAAGATAAGGCTATTTCGGAATTAACAATTTATTTATCAATCAGCAAAGCTCATCAGTATTTACTTCCCTTACACGTCAATCAGCAAAGCTTATCAGTATTTACTTTCCTTACAGGTCAATCAGCAAAGCTTATCAGTATTTATTCCCTTACAGGTCAATCAGCAAAGCTCATCAGTATTTACTTCCCTTACAGGTCAATCAGCAAAGCTCATCAGTATTTACTTCCCTTACAGGTCAATCAGCAAAGCTCATCTTAGAATTTAAGAATAAGTAGAAAAAAACATCACAGAACTTGAATTTTTATTATAAAAGGCACAAGTTTAAAATGTTAAGACACGAAGTAGATCTCTTAAAATCATGAGACTAAAAGGGAACTGAAAACTAGTTCCCTTTTCTTTAAGACTTTAAAATTCATAAAGAATGGAGGCCATTATGACAATAAAAGAGCACCAGCCTAATATTCACTCGCTCGAGTATATATTCATCTAAATGAAGACTATGCCACTAATAAAACGTTTCTCAACACCACGATACCTTGGTCGAAGGTGCGCTGTAATCGGATCCGAACAAAGGGACACAAAAAAGAAAACAGAGGACAGGCCAGTCTAGGGTGCCTCCTGCCTCAGCCTGCAGCAGCTACAGCCCGAGAATCTTTCTTCTTTCTTTGTTGGATTTCTTGGCTATCAACCAGCGGCATGTGGCCAAGGTTATTAAGCCAATGGATCCTATTTATTCTATCAATCTATATAAGGTCATAAAGTTTTGTCTCCCTTAGAAAAGTGATTACTTTACTGATGATTCTTTCATCATCTGATATTATATTTGATAATGTAAAGGCTTTATTTTTTTGTTGAAAATAATTTTTAAGCTGATGTCTATGGTTTCTGTATTGATTGCATATTAGGAGGATATGGTTGAGGGTAAGGTTGGTGTTGCAAATGGGGCATTGTGGAGGACATTTTTTTTCTATATAGGGAGTGAGTTGGGTCAGTCTTGCAGCGTTGACCCTAAGGCAGGCCAACACCACCTCCTTCCTTCTTTCTTTTCTGTGGGCTGTCCCCCACAGCTCTATTGCAGGATTGATTTTATTGTTTATTTGTAGGTTGGCCCACTCACTTTGCCACAGGAGATGTATTTTTGCTTTTATAAGAGACACAAAACACCTGAGAACTGTACGAACTATGTTAGTGTCCAGATCGCCAGTTGACCCGGCTAGTTTGTCAGATTGTTCATTGCCATGGATACCAGAGTGGCCTGGTACCCATATTAGCTTGATTGATTTTCTGGCATCATGTAACTTACGTAGTTCATTTTTAATGGTTTCTAAGGATTTAATATCTTTAAGTGAACTTAATGAGTATGAAAAAATAACTATTCTATCGTGGGTCGTCGATAGTGGAAAATCAATAGCTTTGTCAATGGCAAAAAGTTCAGCAAAGAAAGATCGATGTATGATTCGGCAGTCTGAACTTTAGTTCACATTCAGTCGACCCTGCACCCACACACTCACCTGTCTTGGAGATGTTTAACAAAGATCTCTCTGAACCTCTAGCGTACCTCCACCTCCAGCGCCATGGCCTTGGCTGATGGAAGCCAGGCTTCCATGATAGAAAAGTTGGGGGTTTCCCATGACGCTATATTTGAATGAACGAGGGTATCACTGGTAGAGAGATCTATACCGACTTTCTCGATGAGGTCGTGGAGTCTCGTAGCAAAGGGCCTAGTGCCTCTATTGCCATTAGGGTGGCTCAGATCTCGAGCCACCTTTGCGGCATAGGTCATAGGTGTGATTCAGAGGGGAGGTACTCCTGACTCAACCTCAAGACGCTCGATTCGAGTACATTTTAGGGCTCCAACACACACACACACACACAAACATTCTGCACAGTATACAAACCTTTCAATTTTGTTTAAGATGCCAAGCCATACACGATTGACCCATAATCTACTTTAGACCTAATCAGGGCTTTATATATCATTAGTAAAGACTTTCTATCAGCTCCCCATTTATTACCAGAAATGCACTTTAATCAGTTTTGTGCTCTTTGACATCTATTCTTCAACTGACCAATGTGGTCTTTCCAATTGAGTCTACTCTCAAAGAGTAGACCAAGAAATCTAGTAGAGTTTTAAATAGGTATTGGGTGGTTGTCTAGAGTTAGCCTGATGTTCGGCCTCCTCCTATGTGAAAAAATAACCCCAATACTCTTTCTTGTGCAAACTTAAAACCCCACTGGAGGCCCCAGTTATGAATCATGCCAGTTGGATGTGATTTTCCGATAATTTTGCATTATTGTGCCATAACGCACAATCATCAGCGTACAGTCAGTATTTAAGATTCCAAGGAGGAGCTGGTAAGATGTCATTTATCATGCATAAAATTAATGTTGGTGACAGGATACTTCCTTGCCTGGACAAAAATGCCCGAAAAAGTGACATCGTCAGAAAACAATTTGACAGCAAAAGTTCTGTCAGAAATGAAATTTTTAAATAAAACAAGGCAAGTTTCCACGTAATCCAAAAGCATAAAATTTTCTGAGCAGGCCTGTCATGTCGTAGGCTTTTTCTATATCTAAAAATACTGAAATCAAATAATCTTTTTTGGCAATTGCCTCTTGAATGTGACTGTCCAGCTTTACTATTTGCTTGTCAACTAACAAATTACTGGAATTTAATAAATGCAATAGTCTAATGTTAACAATTCGTTCCATGACCTTGCATACACAACCTGTCAACGCAATTGGGCGTTAGGAGATGGTAGATCTGGAATTACCCCCTCCTTTCAATATGGGAATGATATGTTTGAAGTGCCATGAGTTTGGAAAAGTGTGGCTTTTCCAAATTTCACTGTACAGTTCTAGCAACTTAATCATGGCATCATGATTAAGATGCTTTATCATCTCATACTGAATCTCATCGGGGCCTGGGGATGTTCCTCTACAGGCTTCTAGGGCTCAGACAAGCTCATCCATTGTTAGATCTTTATTGTATTTGAGGTCATCTCCTGTGGCAAAGTGAATTGGTTGCAGCTCAGCCGCTTCCTTGAAGGTCAGGAATGTGGGATGGAAGTTGTCTGAGCTGAGAGAACTGCCTGGCAAGTGCTTTAGCAATGTCTCTAGGTGAATTGAAATTAGTACCCTCTTTAATGATGTTATTAACTTTGCAAGATGTTTTTTTCTTATTGATTTTATTAATAGTGGACCAAACCTCTGATATTTTGGTATTGCTGTTAATTGTAGAGACAAAGCTATGCCAGGAGTCTCTTTTTGCTTGTCTTATTATTCTACGAGCCCTAGCTCTTGCATGTTTGTAGTTGCAAAAGTTCTCATTTGTGATGTTATTTTTGAAAAGCCTGTAGGCCTTATTGCGTCAGCACAGCGCCCTGCAGCAATCTGGTGTCCACCATGGAACTCTATGCTTAACGCTATCTGTCGAAGTTTTAGGAATGGATAGCAATGCTGCTTCTATAATCGAATTCTGAATATTGTTTACTTTATCATCAATGGTTTCTCCAACAAGTTCGAGCTTGAAGCCCCTTGTGAAGGCGACCCAGTCTGCTTTTTTTACGTTAAATTTAGGTGCTGAAGGCGTTCTCACTGTGTCGCATGAATATTTAATCAAAATAGGAAGGTGATCGCTTCCCAACGAGTCGTCAATGGGTGCCACAGGCACTTGGCTGCTATTGATGAAGAGACCAGTGATAAGTCAATAAAGTTCAAATTACCGGTATTATCATCTACTCGCATCGGGCTACCATCGTTCAGAAGGACCAGATCAGAATCATTAATCAATTTAAGTACTTGCTCACAATTTAACTACTTGTTCCCGCAGGGAACCCCATAACGTATGATGAGCATTAAAATCACCAAAAATTACTTTATTTTGTGGCAGACTATCCTGAAGAGCAAAAAGCTCATCATAAATTACCACTTGATCAGGGGGACAATAAACCGAACATGTAGTCAGATACTTGTTATTGGTTTTTGACTTTGCATGCGACAAACTCCAAAGTAGAACCAATAGTCACTTCAGTGAAAGGGGGGCTTTGGTGGATGTACATGGCGACTCCGCTTCCACCCCTACCCTCACGATCCTTCCGACACAGATGGTAATTCCTCAGCGAAACGACCTCGTCAGAGTCGAGGTGTGTCAAGTGCATTTCTTGTAAGACTATAATATCGGGAACATAGGACGATTGATTGATTGATTATTCAAAATTATCTGCCGCGTCAACAGCTAAGGTCATTAGCGGCGAATACCTTGTTAAATAGAAATATTAAAATATATAAAACTTTAAAAATCTATGAATAAATATTTTACAAATAACAATAAATAAATAAAAATTCAAAGCATAAATATAAT
>NC_051424.1:17589537-17622037 GCF_015228065.2 Penaeus monodon
ATTTACTTACCCCCCCTGGGGAGTAAATGCTGTTTCTCAAAAGGTCAAATGCGGATGATGCCATACACAGGGTTCCTAATTTGTTTATTTTTCCTTTATTTGGGTGAGCTTTTTGGATGTGGGCTGTTTTGAAATCCCTGCAAAGCCTGTTGTTCTCTGTGGTTGAACAGATTGTCAAGTGCTATTGTGAGACTTTGTGAATAGTTGTAAGTAGCTGAAAGGGGGCCCTTATTGGTCGGTTAGTTTTTTTAGACCCTTTCGGGTCCTTTTTATGTATCAAAATAATTGTTGCATTTTTTCATGGCTTTTGGAGTTTCCCTTTTAAATAAGGCATTTGTTAAAAAGATTGCTAGTTTCACTGTTACAATTTCTCCTGCATCTATTATAAGGTCAATACTAATTCCATCTTCCCCCGGTGTTTTCCCTCTCTTCATGCCTTTAAGCGCTCTTTTTATTTCTTCTGTTGTGGTGCTAGGTACGTCTCCACTTTCGCTTCTATCCATGGCTGTTCATTTGAGTTGTATAGATCCTTGTTAAAGTCCTCCACTACTCTTATGATTTCATTCTTATCGTATGTTACTTCTCCATCTGGTTTCTTTATTGCATGCAATTGATATCTCCCTATTCCGAGTCTCCTTTTAATTGTTTTCATGCTAGTACCTGAGATCACTGTTTCATTTATTATTTGATTATTAAATTTTCCCCGTACATCTTCCCTCTTCTTTTATTTATAGTCTTTTTTTTAGTTCGGCAAATTTCCCTATTTTGTCCATGATTGATGATATTTTCATGACCCTACGTTTTTGCATAAGCTTTTTTTTTTCTACCGAGAACTTGCTGGCTTTGCTTGACGTTCTTACCGCCTACTTCTAGTGCACTTCCTTTATTATGTCATTAAAATTTTGTTGATTTGGTCAATTTTGGGGATCTTCGTCGCTGAGAAGTGAATATCTGTTTTTGGATGTTAAGGGTTAAATTCTGTCGCTCTGGTCTTCAATTTAGCTTAATTTGGCTTGTGGTTCTCGTATGAGTTTACTCCTTTCCCTTCTGAGGTGTAATTCAATTTGGCCTCTGACCTTTCTATGGTCGCTGCCAACATTTACTCTATTAATAACTTCCATTTTTTACTAAAATCGCCTGTTTGAAATTTCGTTTTTGAGGGCAGATGGCGACTTCCATGTCCACTTCCCTCTATTCTTTTTTCGAAGAATGTATTCATGATTTTAAATGATCGGCCTCCGAAAAATCAATTAGCATTTTTCCCACTCATCCTAGTACCTATTCCGTGTTTTCCTTATTCCGACTATCTTTTACCTATTTTGGCATTAAAATCTCCCATTATTATTGGGGAAATGGGTTTTTACTCTCTCTGTTGCTAAATGATCTTCATAGAAGCTCTCTTTTTCCCTTAAATCACTGTGGTTTGCAGGTTGGACAATCTTTAAGTTTAATCTTGAACAATCTTAAGTTATACCCATTGTTTAGTTTTATTTTTACCTAAAGCCACTCTTTCACTTATACCATAGAATTCCACGATATTCTTTTCTTAACGTTTGTGAACTAAGAAGCCTACCCCTAATTCCTGCTTGCTACCCTGGGGTTTACCTCTCCAATAGGGCACATGTTCATCATTTAGTATCTTCTGCTCTTGGCCTAGTCTTCTTTAACTTCACGGGAGTCCTATAATATCCCATTGGATAAAAGGGGAGTTCCTCAAGTAATGCTAGCAAGTCGGATTCAGTTCTCATTGCCCTTTATATTACATGTGCAAAGGTTCGGTGGAAAGGCCCGGGGATTCTTAGCATCCTCTGCTCTGGAACGATCCTGATCGCCGCCGTAACCAGGGGCTACTTCGTCTCCGGGGAATGAGGGTTTATTTGTGCAGTCATGGTTATTTGATTGAGAGGTAAGCAACCGAGTTACCTCTCACCTACTGGCTTAGGTTATCTTGGGGAAGGGGGAGTAGTTTAGCCGGGATGCCACTGATAAAACCCCTCCACAGGTTTTGGGCCCCGTCTAAAGTGTACTTATGTGTCGCCACACACGGCCTGCTCACTATGCCAGGGTTATACTCCCAGGCGTGTCTATGTGTGTGATTATATTTTATACACTGATTTCATTTTTTTGCATGTAACACCCAATACAGACACAGTTGTTCAAACCCGCTAATGCCTCAAGTACCCCCGCATGTGTTTTTTTCTTGTACATGCACACCCAAGTATACACCTTTTCATATGCTTCTTGCATATGATATGTTACACATTCTTACATTATACGCAACTACATACAAGCACTCGCATACCATGTATAGACGCATGCGCATATCACATGCGCATACATATGTGTATACTCACCCCCATGTATTCGAACACACACCCGCGCATACATCCTGTGCACCTCCATATGACTGTACATACATATACAAATATAGCAATACGTATGCTGACACACACGTGTATGCGCACATACGTTTATGAGCACACATTAGTGCTCACCCACATATATCTGTATATACCTATACATTCACACATATGAATGTTACATACACATACATGCCCCACAAAATTTAAAACGCAACGTACATATATACATACACATGTACATACATTTTATACACACATATACATACGCACATGCACATATACATACACATATACATGCACGCATACATATACATATACATGTATGCATATACATACGTACACACACATACACTTATACACATATATACGCATATATACACTCTCACCTACTTATATACATATATATACCTACACTACACACACTCGCACACATACATACATACATACATACATATACATACACACACATATGAATATATACACTTATACGCACAGATATACGTATGTCTACGTATATATTGCTACTCTTGCATATACACCGCATGGACATGTACACACACACACACACACACACGCGCATACACCTGCACATTTTCGTGAATACGCACCCACACTCGTGCACATACGTGTGAACAGCGTCTGCATAAGCGCACATACGCACTCCATTATAATGAGCCCATGCATTATAATGTGCATAAATTGTAGGAGGGGTTGAAGGACGGAGGTGGGTGATGTGGGAGGGGAGGATTTAGGATGTTGGAATGGGTAAGGATGGGATATTTATTATATGTTGTGTGTGTATAAATAATAAATATATATATATATATATATATAATATATATATATATATATATATATATTTATATATATATATTTATATGGGTGGGTGCTTCATACGCATGGTGAAGTGATGGTGTGGTAGCCTATATAGTGTTAAGTGCTTGTTTCCCCTGCCAGGTCACAGCCTTTCCATCATCAAGACTTCTGCAGTGCCTCCTTGTGGCCACCCATGCGTAAATGAGCACCTTGCGGTCCCAGGGTAAACTGTGGGGGATCTTGGAGCAGCAGGAGGCCCCAGAGGTGTGGACACACTCTGGCTCCGTACCAACTCCTGCCCCCTACCCACCTTGGGGTAATGGGGCAGCTTGGGGGAGGTGGGCCTTGTCAGTCCTCCTCCCCCCAGAAAACCCTCTGGCAATGCATCAAGTAAATGGATCTATGTCTGGGGAGGGGTTTGTCCTCCCACCCACAAGCAAGGCGGGCTGTGGTCCTGCTGGGGGGCAAATGTCGGGGCGCAGGATGGGAATGAGAGTTACTTGTCCCGCCGGCCAACCCACCATGAAGCTTGTGGGGCAAAGCCCTCTGGAATCCCACAAGCGGATGGGGGCCCCACAGTCCGCCGACCCCCTTTACTTGGGGCAACGTCAGTGGGGGTGGCAGAGGTGGCGTGCACCCGGAATGACCGCCCAAGGCTTAACCTCAGGCGAGCTTTCTAGGTAGGCACTTGGAATATCCGGTCCTTGCAGCAGGATGAGCGGTTACCTCTGCTATTGAGGGAATTGAAGTGACTGGGAGTTGAGGTGGCTGCCCTCTCAGAGGTGAGAAGACCTGAGAGCGGCACGATCAGTATGGGTGGGTATACCTACTACTGGTTGGGCCACAGTGATGGTCACCACCTACAGGGAGTAGCTTTAGCCATCTCCAGCCGACATCAGCGCTCAGTAGTTGAGGTGACATCTGATTGATGAGCATATTATGGCATTGAGACTGCATGCATGCCTTTGGCTTCATGTTACTTGTTGCTGTATATGCTCCTACCAATGTTTGCCAAACTCGCATCTGCGGCAGACAATTGCCCCCGGCGAGATATTCGTATTGTTCTGGGCGACTTCAGTGCGGTATCCAGCTGTAACCGAGCTGGTTATGAGATGTCTGTCGGCCCCCATGGCTCGTGAGCTGATCCTAGCAGCGAGAATAGCCCCCTTCTCCAGGACTTTGCTAGGTCCCAGAGAATGAGGATCTCTGGCTTCTGATACCAGCTCTCCCACCCACATCGCTGGACATGGTATAGTGATATGGGTACAGTGGCCAAGGAGATTGACCACATTCTTGTTAGCACGTGATGGAGGATCCACCAGAACTGCAGAGTTTACCGGAGTGCCGAGTTGTGTAGCATTGATATTAGGCTGGTTGTGATTACCCTGTGGGTCCACTTCAAAACTCCCCGTCCTTCCAGTGGCCACCCTAGGGTGTTCCATTTGGACAGACTGAGGGAGAAGGAGTGTGCCCTCGGGTCTCCATGGTAGTCTCTGACCGATTCACGGAACTTGACAACTCTGTGGGAGCTCTTCAAGTGCGAAACACTCGAAGCAGCCCAGGAGTCCATTGGCGTATGACCAAGGACGAGGCAGGAATTCATCTCACTGGAGACAGTGGAGGCCACTGAAGCATCTCGTGTGGCTCGGCTGAATGGCAATCAGGTCTTGCATCGCTCCTTGGTGCGTAGGGCTTGGACACTGCTGAGAAGGGACAAGGAACAGTTCATCAGGAATCTTGCTGAGGAGGTTGAAGGCCATTTCCTGGTATACAACCATCACCTTGCCTACCAAGCCCTGAGAAAGCTGAACTCTAAGCCCTCCTCACAGATGACTGCAGTCCGATCAGTGGATGGATGGATCATCTCAGATCATGTTGGGCTTTGTGAACGTTGGGCTGAGTATTTTGAGCAGGTAGATTGGATGCAAGCGATGACACAATACCTGTGCCGGACCCACCCATCAGCGAGGAACCTCCTACCCTAACAGAGATTAGGATGGCGATTCCAGTCTTGACGGCCATTTGGCAGTCTGGTACTGTAGTGTACCGATCCTTAAAACTTTTGATTTTCACTATTCGTGTCTCAGCTGTGAAGCTATGCCACCGCACATGTAAAGGATTTAAGATAAGGCTATTTCGGAATTAACAATTTATTTATCAATCAGCAAAGCTCATCAGTATTTACTTCGCTTACAGGTCAATCAGCAAAGCTCATCAGTATTTACTTCCCTTACAGGTCAATCAGCAAAGCTCATCAGTATTTACTTCCCTTACACGTCAATCAGCAAAGCTCATCAGTATTTACTTCCCTTACAGGTCAATCAGCAAAGTTCATCTTAGAATTTACGAAGTAGAAAAAAACATCACAGAACTTGAATTTTTATTATAAAAGGCACAAGTTTAAAATGTTAAGACACGAAGTAGATCTCTTAAAATCATGAGACTAAAAGAGAACTGAAAACTAGTTCCTTTTCTTTAAGACTTTAAAATTCATAAAGAATGGAGGCCATTATGACAATAAAAGAGCACCAGCCTAATATTCACTCGCTCGAGTATATATTCATCTAAATGAAGACTATGCCACTAAAAAAAATTTCTCAACACCACGATACCTTGGTCGAAGGTGCGCTGTAATCGGATCCGAACAAAGGGACACAGAGGACAGGCCAGTCTAGGGTGCCTCCTGCATCAGCCTGCAGCAGCTACTCCCCGAGAATCTTTCTTCTTTCTTTGTTGGATTTCTTGGCTATCAACCAGCGGTATGTAGCCAAGGTTATTAAGCCAATGGATCCTATTTATTCTATCAATCTATATAAGGTCATAAAGTTTTGTCTCCCTTAAAAAAGTGATTACTTTACTGATGATTCTTTCATCATCTGATATTATATTTGATAATGTAAAGGCCTTTATTTTTTTGCTGAAATAATTTTAAGCTGATGTCTATGGTTTTTCTGTATTGATTGCATATTAGGAGATAGGGTTGAGGGTAAAGTTGGTGTTCCCAAATGGGGCATTGTGGAGGACATTTTTTTTCTATATAGGGAGTGAGTTGGGTCAGTCTTGCAGCGTTGACCTAAGGCGGGCCCAACACCCCCTCCTTCCCTTCTTTCTTTTCTGTGGGCTGTCCCCCACAGCTCTATTGCAGGATTGATTTTATTGTTTTTTGTAGGTTTGGCCCACTCACTTTGCCACAGGAGATGTATTTTGCTTTTTTTAAGAGACACAAAACCCCTGAGAACTGTACGAACTATGTTAGTTGTCCAGATCGCCAGTTGACCCGGCTAGTTTGCCAGCTTGTTCATTCCCCATGGATACCAGAGTGGCCTGGTACCCATATTAGCTTGATTGTTTTTCTGGCATCATGGTAACTTACTTTAAGTTCTTTTTTAATGGTTTCTAAGGATTTAATATCTTTAAAGTGAACTTAATGAGTATGAAAAAATAACTATTCTATCGTGGGTCGTCGATAGTGGAAAATAAATAGCTTTGTCATGGCAAAAAGTTCAGCAAAGAAAGATCGATGTATGATCGGCAGTCTGAACTTTAGTTCACTTTCAGTTCGACCTGCACCCACACAACTCACCTGTTTTGGGAGATGTTTAAAAAAGATCTCTCTGAACCTCTGGCGTACCTCCACCTCCAGCGCCATGGCCTTGGCTGATGGAAGCCAGGCCTTCCATGTTTAGAAAAGTTGTGGTTTCCCATGACGCTATATTGAATGAACGAGGGTATCGCTGGTAGAGAGATCTATACCGACTTTCTCGATGAGGTCGTGGAGTCTCGTAGCAAAGGGCCTAGTGCTCTATTGCCATTAGGGTGGCTAGATCTCGAGCCACCTTTTGCGGCATAGGTCATAGGTGTATTCAGAGGGAGGTACTCCTGACTCAACCCCAAGCCCGCTCGATCCGAGTACATTTTAGGGCTCCAACACACACACGCACACAAATTCTGCACAGTATAAAAAACCTTTCAATTTTGTTTAAGATGCCAAGCCATACACGATTGACCCATAATCTACTTTAGACCTAATCAGGGCTTTATATATCATTAGTAAAGACTTTCTATTAGCTCCCCATTTATTACCAGAAAGGGCACTTTAATCAATTTTGTGCTCTTTGACATCTATTCTTCAGCTGACCAAGGGTGGTCTTTCCAAATTTGGGTACTATCAAAGAGTAGACCAAGAAATCTAGTAGAGTTTTAAATAGGTATTGGGTGGTTGCTAGAGTTAGCCTGATGTTCGGCCTCCTCCTATGTGAAAAAATAACCCCATACTCTTTCTTGTGCAAACTTAAAACCCTACTGGAGGCCCCAGTTATGAATCATGCCAGTTGGATGTGATTTTCCGATAATTCTGCATTATTGTGCCATAACGCACAATCATCAGCGTACAGTCAGTATTTAAGATTCCAAGGAGGAGCGGGTTAAGATGTCATTTATCATGCATAAAATTAATGTTGGTGCAGGATACTTCCTTGCCTGGACAAAAAATGCCCGAAAAAGTGACATCGTCAGAAAACAATTTGACAGCAATAGTTCTGTCAGAAATGAAATTTTAAATAAAACAAGGCAAGTTTCCACGTAATCCAAAAGCATAAAATTTTCTGAGCAGGCCATATCACCATGTCATGTCGTAGGCTTTTTCTATATCTAAAAATACTGAAATCAAATAATCTTTTTTGGCAATTGCCTCTTGAATGTGACTGTCCAGCTTACTATTTGCTTGTCAACTAAAAAATTTTACTGGAATTTAATAAATGCAATAGCCTAATGTTAACAATTCGTTCCATGACCTTGCATACACAACCTGTCAAACGTCAATTGGGCGTTAGGGGGATGGTAGATCTGGAATTACCCCCCCCCTTTTCAAATGGGAATGTATTGTTTGAAGTGCCATGAGTTTGGAAAAGTGTGGCTTTTCCAAATTTCACTGTACAGTTCTAGCAACTTAATCATGGCATCATGTTTAAAGATACTTTATCTTTCTCATACTGAATCTCATCAGGGCCGGGGGATGTTCCTCTACAGGCTTCTAGGGCTCGGACAAGCTCATCCATTGTAAGACTTTATTGTATTTGAGGTCATCTCCTGTGGCAAAGTGAATTGGTTGCAGCTCAGCCGCTTCCTTGAAGGTCAGGAATGTGGGATGGAAGTTGTCTGAGCTGAGAGAACTGCCTGGCAAGTGCTTTAGCAATGTCTCTAGGTGAATTGAAATTAGTACCCTCTTTAATGATGTTATTAACTTTGCAAGATGTTTTTTTTATTGATTTTTTTAAGGGTGGACCAAACCTCTGATATTTTGGTATTGGGGTTAATTGTAGAGACAAAGCTATGCCGGGAGTCTCTTTTTGCTTGTCTTATTATTCTACGAGCCCTAGCTCTTGCATGTTTGTAGTTGCAAAGTTCTCATTTGTGATTTTATTTTTTGAAAACCCTGTAGCCTTTATTGCGTCGGCACAGCGCCCTGCGGCAATCTGGTGACCACCATGGAACTCTATGCTTAACCTATCTGTCGAAGTTTTAGGAATGGATAGCAATGCTGCTTCTATAATCGAATTCTGAATATTGTTTACTTTATCATCAATGGTGTCTCCAACAAGTTCGAGCTTGAAGCCCCTTGTGAAGGCGACCCAGTCTGCTTTTTTTACATTAAATTTAGGTGCTGAAGGCGTTCTCACTGTGTGGCATGAATATTTAATCAAAATAGGAAGGTGATCGCTTCCCAACGAGTCGTCAATGGGGCCACAGGCACTTGGCTGCTATTGATGAAGAGACCAGTGATAAGTCAATAAAGCTCAAATTACCGGTATTATCGTCTACCCGCATCGGGCTACCATCGTTCAAAAGGACCAGATCAGAATCATTAATCAATTTAACTACTTGCTCACAATTTAACTACTTGTTCCCGCAGGGAACCCCATAACGTATGATGAGCATTAAAATCACCAAAAATTACTTTATTTTGTGGCAGACTATCCTGAAGAGCAAAAAGCTCATCATAAAAAATTTCCACCTTTATCAGGGGGACAATAAACCGAAATGTAGTCAGATACTTGTTATTGGCTTTTGACTTTGCATGCGACAAACTCCAAAGTAGAACCAATAGTCACTTCAGTGAAAGGGGGGCTTTGGTGGATGTACATGGCGACTCCGCTTCCACCCCTACCCCACGATCCTTCCGACACAGATGGAATTCCTCAGCGAAACGACCTCGTCAGAGACGAGGTGTGTCAAGTGCATTTCTTGTAAGACTATAATATCGGGAGCATAGGACGAGGCTAATACTTTAGATCTAAAACTTCGACAGTTCCATAGTATAATGGTTAACACGAAGATTACGTTTTATGAGGTTTAGAAGTGCCTTGTCCGCCGGTTTTAATTTTCTTTTTTCTGGGAGGGAGGGTTCATCCTCCTCTCCCCGCTACCCAGGGGCCTCCCAAGGGGATTTTTGGAGACAGTAGTCTCCATGTCCTGCGTCTCGCAGCCAGGGAGGACGCCCGGTGAAAGATGATTTTGTTCCAAAGAAACAGACCAAACAAACCCCGGCGAAAATCCTAGCAGAGCCACCTGGACGAGAAGGTATGATGAGATTGTGATTTGTGTATATCTCCTTATGATGCTGCTTTCTTTTTGCTGGGTTGATTCAGCAATTGTTGAATTTGCATTTTTCAATTCTTTAAATTTGACTCCTTAATTCCTTAACCGTTTCCTTTAACTCAGCAATTTCTTTATCCTTCGCTGCAAGTTCCTGATTGATGCTGTTTGCACTGGAAGTGTTGTTAGTTGCTACCGAAGCGCAGGAAGTATTGTCCTCTCATGTATGCTAATATTTCAGTCTCCTTCAAGCTGCTGCACTCGGCAGAGACAGATTGATGGGGACCTCCACAGTTAGCACACTTGAGAGTTTTCTTAGTACATACTGCAGTGTCATGATCTCCAGCACATTTACCGCAAGTAAATTTATCAGTATGTTTATCATTGCATCGTAATGAGGTGTGTCCAAATTTTTGGCATCTATTACAGTGCATAAGTTTTTGAATGTAAGGTCGCACTTGGACACGTTCATATCCAACATTGACATATTCAGGAATTTTACTTGAAGCAAAAAGCACAATCCGGTTTTTGTTCGCACATTCCCGTCTTTCTTGGTCATGCAGTTCACGTCCACTACGCTTTGGTCCTTCATATTTTCCAGAATTTTGCTCTCCTCCATTGTCCTCAAATCCCTGCTAAAGATTACTCCCTTGCAGGTATTGGGGCCAATGGGGATAGTTACGTTAACCTTCAAATCATGAATTTTACAAGGAGGTTACCATCTCTTAATTTCCTGACAAAATCAAAATTGCTGTCCACTTGACCATCAAGGACCTTGATGATGAAGGGGCTCACATTCAAAAGCGAATACCTTGCATTCTCTGGAGGGATTGAAAAGAATCGTCGTTCTCGTTTGTCAGCAGTAGGGGTTCCGTTGTTCAAGGTCGTATTAGTCGTAGGAGAGTCATGAGTCGTCCCCCTTCCTTGAGGAGGAAGGGTAGCCGAGGAATCGCTCATGACGTATCGGGACCGAGTCGACCCCTGGGCCCGTGCCCGTTGTCCTGAAGGGACCAGTTACCCCTTGATTATTGTTAATCAACCTAACAGCAATAGCTAAGAGAAGAGTGTGGCAGTTTCCGTCCTCTAACCCCCCCCCCCCCAATGGAAGCCTGGTTGCGTTCTCCAGTACCAAAGAGGGATCAAGTACCGCCGAACACCGGTAGGGTCAGGGAAGTCACATGAAAGAGGAAAAATTTAGAATAAAGGAAAAGTGCCCCAAAGGACGCCCCAGACTACTGGGCCTCCCTACCCAGGGATCAATGCCCGTAAGGGCTACCCTGGTGTAGAAGAGAGCTGCGGGTCTGAAGTGGGGTGCTGACTACGCCTACTGTAGTCTCGTGTGACCTGCAAAACAAGGCACTGAAGGTGCAGGCAAAGCACAAAGTGCTGAAAAAAATCTGAAATTTACTTTACGTAAATTAAGTTCACAAAACTCAGAAGCAATACCGCCGAGCGAGACAAGAGGCCCCGGACACCGGGGTAGCTCCTATGGCACAAGGCTTTATCTATAGCTGCTGCGTCTGAAAAGAGGTCTGAGCTGGTCAGAGTCTCAAACACGAGTGTGCCCCAGTGTTGCCGTGTTTTCTACAAAACAATGGATTCGAAGAATGTTGCCATACACAGATCAACTGAGCTGAAGCCGTTTTTTATTTCTACATTTAGAATTTTTGTAGAGATGAAAAATAAAAGTTTTAAAATTTATGTATTTTTTTTTCTTTTTGGTTAATATTTTTAAAATATTGAAAAAAAAAATTTAATGAAAAAAAATTAAAAATTTTTACGGAAAAAAAACGTAATAAACCAAAAAAAATTTTATTAACATATTAAACACAAATAATTAATCATATAAAACAAACGAAAAGTAAGCAATAAATATAGACAAATACTATTGATAATGTTTAGACAAACAAAAAACTTAACATAGGTAAACTATGATTTTAACAAATCATAATTTGAGGGTTTACACAAAATTTTTTTTTCAGGGGTCAAAATTATGGCAACATTCTTTTTTTTTTTAACCTTTTCTGCACATAAGAAAGGGATTTATGGTTTGGGATGCTTAAATTTTATTTCAAATATCATTTTTAAATTACTTTTAATTTCGAGAAACCTCTCTCATAGTATTGTAACCGGGAAGAATAAAATCAAAATTTTTCTAAATAAAATTTCCCCTTCCTCTTTTTTTTAAAGTTTGGAAATTTAAAATTGAATTGGTTTTGTTCTGATTTTTTTTCCTCGGGAATTTGGTATGCTGCCCAATGTCCTCCCCTCATTATCGAGGACTTGAATGCCCCTTCATAAATTTTTTTCAACAATGGTTGTATGAGGGCAAAAATCCCCCTGGTTTTTTGTTAATTTTTTTTTTTTAGGGTTGAAAAATGAGTCAGGGACAAAATGGATCTTCAAACGAATTCTTTTTAACCTCCTCACACATTTTTTTTAAAATGTCTGCACCTTTTTTAACATACTCTACCATAGTAACATTTTTATAATATTTCTCCTTTCTGTAAAAATCTGAACAGCTGCACCTAAATATACCGGTTGTGGGAGAGTGGGGTTTGTACAATACTTGGGGCAAAAGTTAAACTTTTTCAAATTAAAAATCCTTTTCAAAAATCTGTAAAGGTTTATATGCTTTGAATTGAAAATGCCAGTAAATTTGGGGACTTTTCTCGGAACAAAAGATTCAAATGGTTAAAGTTTTGGGAGAATAAAATTTAAAAAAAATGAAACAAAAAATTGCGGGTCATTCAATAATTTTTTAAAATGAGATTAGTGTTGGCTTTTTTTCTCTACAAAGCTTTTAAATACTCCGCAAAAGCCTCCCCCTTTCTCCAACCCCCTCTCAACCGCCTGATGCAATGAGAGCCAGCGGGGCGAAGCGTGGGAATTTTTGTGGGTTTTTAATTTAAATAAAGTCTGGAAAATTTTAATTCATACTTGCTTTTTTTCACTTGTGCAAAGTAGTTATAGTGCCCATTCAATTTCTCACACTGCCTTGGGAGGGTCTTTGCTGCGCTTCAGAGGACAAAATGAAGAAAGAAATATACAAACCCAAAGACCGAAAAAATCCAGCAAATTGGTCTCAAATCTGCGGAAAGAGTTTGCCTCCCTGATTTGGATGCCCCATCTGCGCAAATCCCAAAAAATTTTAAAGGGGGAAAATTTACGGGAATTAAGGGTGTTTATAACATATGGTAGAGTGCCTCTCCACTTTAACCAAAATTTTTATCTTTTTCTCCATAAAAGTCGTTTCAAGTCCAACATTGTTTTCAATTTACCTTCTTCCAAATCAAAAAACTTTACCAGTACAGTTAAGCATTTTGTTGTGCTGACATCAGTCGACTCATCATTGATTATTGAAAATTTGTATTTTCTTAGTTTTAAAACTAAATCTCAGCGATGCACGTACCCAGATTTTTTGTCAATTCGGTGCACTTAGTTCTTTTCAAGTGCAATCCTTGGGCTATGGCGGAGTCAGGGAACATTGCCTTACACAGATCTGTCAGATGGTCAGCTATCAGGAAAGGAAGGGTTATGTTCGGCTGGAAGAAAATCATCTTTATCGTACCCCAATTTAGTTTGACCCCCAACATTAACATTGTGGGCCCTGGGCGTCTTTTTTTGTCGGATGTATTCGTTCACCTTCGGGTTTTTGAAAGAAAGGGAAATGTGTGAGAATTCTACTTTTAATTAGGAAATATACACAATTTTCTTATGTACGAATTTTAAACGTTTAAATTTTTTAATTTAAAAAACATACTAGATTTGTAAAAACAAAACCCAAATATTTTAATATACTGTTTTATCTTACCATACGTCGCCTGATTGTAGCGAGTTCTGTATTTAGGATTTTTTGGAAATTTTGCTACAGTGGCTTTTGTGGATTGCGCAATCCTGTTCACCCAAGGTTTAAAATCGGGGTTCGCACTACTATCCCTAATTTTTGCGCTTGACATCGCAACTAGAGAAACAGAAAAATTTAAACATAGTTTTAGGTAAAAAATCACATTTCTTTAACTGAAGTAAATTTTCGTCAACTTAGGGGGACCTGAGACAATTTCAAAAAATCATGAACTAAACAAAAAAACTGTATTTTTGTCTTTAACACTCCCCCAAGTTTGAGCGAAGTCGAAAGAAAAATTTCCAAATAAGCAGTACCCTTTTTTTTGGGGAAAAATTGGAGGTTCCAAGAAACACATAAGAATGGGGGATGCTTTGTGGCTTTTGAAAGACCCGCATTTTTTACAAAGTTTGGTTCTTTTTTAAAGTAATTTAAAATCACCCCTTATCGGAAATAATCTTGCAAAATAAGTTTTTAAAATTTTTTTACAAAATTTAATGTTGAAATTTAAAGGGAAAAATTTTCTTTCATTAGAAAAAAAAAAATTAAAGAAGACACGAGTCATGTTTCCAATTCACTTACTTTATGTAAAATATTTTTAAAGGCAGACAAGTGAGTGTATATTCTTAATCAATGATCTACATCAAAAATTTCAGTTTTTCCCTCGTGGGATCGGGAAAATTAATTTTCAAAAAAAATTTATTTTTTTTGAATTACCTTTTTTTATAAACATTTTTTGGTTGTATAGAGATAAATAGTTATTTAAAGATTAAAAAGATTTTTTAATTTATTTTTTTAACAGATTTTTTGCGTGGGGCTGGATGGGAAATTTTTTTTCCACATGTATTTTGCCAAATTACCATACAACCTCTTTGGAAAAATACCCACGAATTGGAACCCTTGGTGTGCCCGAAAGGGAGAACCGCTAATTATACCCCTGTGCCCCCCAAGGAGCACAGGTAAAAGGTGCGAATCCATGTGCAAAAAACCAATTTCCTTGGCCAGGCAAACCCTAACGTTAGGGGGGAAAACCCTTAAAAAATGAATTTGTTAAAAAAAGAATTTAGTTACAAAAAAGGCTAATAACTTTGAAAAACTAAAACACTAATTAAAAGAAAACTTCCTAACCCTATGGCCTTAACATGGGTTTCCACGTGGGATAAATTGGGGCAATACATAGAGGGGTGCTCTCAAATTTAATGCTAATAGCTCCAAAAAAAACACGAAAAGATAAAAAGGAAAGAAAAAAAAAATAATAATAAAAGGGGAAACAAAAAACCCCGCTCCTGGGAAATCCCTGCGGCCCTTTTCCGCAATCGGGTCCAAATAGCTCCTTCATCCAGCTTGTATTAAGGGCAGGAAGTTTCACGTCTATATTTTAAAACTGGAGCGGGGGGGCGTAGATTTTTTTTAAGGGGGGAATTCGGCTTTTACAAGGGGCAGGCTGCCCAAGGAGAAACCCAAAAACGTGTTTTTAAAAATTTCCAATAACCCACAGTCCCCTACGTACCCTTCCCCCGACCCGTTTGAGGGGGTGGTCACCCCCCACATATTAAACTTATATATATTAATATAATTTATATATAATATATATATATATAAATTTTAATTATATTAAAATATTATATATATATATTATTTTTATATAATTATAATTTTTATATATATGTATTAATGTATTTTTGTTGTGTTGGGGTGTGTGTGTGTGGTGGTTTAAATGTGTTTTTATATAATTTTATATATATATTATATAAATTTTTTAATTTTAAATTTTTATATATAATTAGGTATAACATATATATACAACAAAATATATAATTTATATATTTTTATTTTTAATTTTATATAATATGGCCCCTTGGTGTGGTGTTGTGTGGGTGGGGGGAGTTTATATAATTATTATATTAAATATTATTTAAAATTATATATATTTTATATTATAAATATATTATGTATGGTTTATTATTGTATATTATTAAAATTTATTTTATATATATTATTTGATACCCACACAAAAAACACCCCACAAATACACAAACACAACACACCACAAAACACACACACCCAAACACACACAACAACACCACACAACACACCCACACACACACACAAACAACAAAAACCCCCAACCACAAAAACACACACGCACACACCCCCAAAAACACACCCAAACCCACAACACACCCCAAAACACACCGCACAACCATAAAAACTACAACAACCCCAAATATAAAATATATATTTATATATTAAAATATATTATTATATATATATATTATAATTAAAAATACACAACCCCACTTATATGGTGTAATGTAATAATATATTATATAAATATAAAAATTTTAATATATATATATAATTATTAATCGCATATATATGTGTAGTGTGTATCTCTCTCTTGTAAAATAATACACACGCACACACACACCACACGACACCACACACACACACCACAGCAACACACCCACAACACAGACACACGCACACAAAACCCCCACACACACACCCCAACCCCAAAACACACCCACACCACACACACACACACGCACACAAACCCACCATATATTTAAATATTTTATATATATATAATTATTATATTATATAAATAATAAATATATATGAGAAGAGAGAGAGAGAGAGAGGGGAGGGGAGAGGGGAGAGAGAGGAATGTATGTATGTATGTATTATGTATTTGTATGTTAAATAATATATATAATAAATATATATAATATATATAAAATACATGTATGTATTATGTATGTATGTAGTTGTAGTATATATAATATATATATTTTAAATTATATATATAATATATAATATATTTAATATGTGTTGGTGTGTGTGTGTGTGTGTGTGTGTGTGTGGCGTGTCTGTTGGTGTGCCGCACACACACACACACACAAACACCCCAAAACACACACACACACACACACACACACACCACAACACCACACACACAACACACATTATATATATATATAAAAATATATTATATATATTAATATATATTATATTTTATATATATGTTATTATACAATAATATATTTTATATAAATATTTATTATTATATATATATATAGATATATATATATATATTATATATATATTAATATATATAATTATATAATATATATATATAATACATAATACTGTATGCGTTGGGATATGCACACACGAACACACACCCCACACCCCCACACAAACACACACACACACACACACACACCCCACACAAAACACACACCACCCACAACCCACACACACACACCCCCCAAACACACCCCAAAAATGAGTAAGAGAGAGTCGGGGTTTAAGTTCAGTTATAATAAGTGCAAAAAAATTCGAGTGAGAAGTGAATTGATAGTGCTACAAAAAAGGGGAAAGTTTCCCGTGAATATGCATGGGCAATTGGATTTTGGTAGTTTTTGTATAATTTTTTAGGAGTAAAGGGGGGGAAAAATTGGGGCTTATTAAATGCAAAAAGGAGTTTTAATTTTTTTAAAGGGCCCCCGGGGGGAAAATAAAAATTTTATGCGTAGAAACTTAGGGCTTTTGGGGGCGGGGGGGGAAAAACTTTTTGTTCTTTTTAACTTGGGGTTTTACCAAAACCATAAATGAAATTTCAGGGGTAAAAAAATTAAAAATCACACATAAAAGGCTTTTGTTTTACTCAAGCCCATGCTCACGGGAAAGTATTCCTGGGTTTAAATTTGAGCGGGCCCCCGTGCGGGGGTTGTCTCAAAAATTTCCAAAAAAAACCGGGCCCAAAACCCTTTTTTGGGGAGGGGCTTTTCCGGGGGCCCCCCCCCCGGTTTAAAAATCTCCCCCTCCCACCAAGTATCCCCAAATCTGTAGGGGGGGGGTAACTGCTGTCTACCGTTGAAAAATTTTGCACAATAGAACGGGAACCCGACTTTGTGCATTACTGGGAAAACTTTCATTAAATGGGGATGTTTTAGGACTCGGGAAATTTTTAGAAGCCTAGTTGAAAGAACGGGGTTTATTGAAAAACCCAAAGGGATAGAAAGGCGGGGAATTGGGGGTAAATTTTTTAAATTTCACAAAATGCTTAAAAAAGGGAAGATGGGGGAAAATTCTATAGGTAAGAAAAGAGGGTGGTTTAAATTTAACAAAAAAAATAAACAATGGTACAATTTAAAAGGGACTTTTTATTTAAAAAGACTGCCCACAGTGAGAAAAAATGGAACCCTTCTATGAAGATGTTTATTTAGCCAGGAAGAGAGGAAAACCTGCGTTTCCCACGATAATTATGGGAGATTTTAATCCCAAAAGTAGGAAAAGAAAAAAGGAAAAAACCATAGTAGGAACCAGGGAAAGGGGCACACTGGGGGAAAATAAGGGGACAAATAATTTCAAAATTTTTGGCCAGGGGGTTTTTCAAAAATAAAACTTCCAAAATAAAACATTAAAAAAATTAAATTTTTTTTTTCGAAAAAAAAAATTAGCAAGGTGGAAAAGGAATTCCATTTGAAAAATCAAAAAACGAAATTAAAAAACTTCAAATTTTAAAATAAAAACCCCAAAGTAAAAATTGGTTTTTTGGGTTAAGAAAAAGAGATTTTTGGGCCGGGGGCGACTTTAAAAGGGGGGGTCAAAAACCAAAAACAAAAAAATTGGTTAGGGGTAAAAAATTTTAAAGTTTTGTAAAAACAAAAGGGGGAAACAAATAAAGGGAAGGTATTGAGAGGAAGGGGAACCCAAAGGATTAGCAATCTCTAAAATAAAAAAAGGGAGGGTTTCCAAAATGAAAGATGGGAAAAGGAAAAAATTAATTAGCTAAAAAAACCAAAAAAATATAAAGTTAAAAGGGGGAGTGGAAAGCCACGGAATTAAAATTTAAAAAATAATAAATGAAAACAGGACCCCCTTCGGGTCCCAAACCAAGAAGGAAAAAATCCGGAAAGGAAAAGAAGTTTAAAAATTTAAGCAAAAAAAAGAGGAGGAAAAAAAAAATTTTTTGTCTTTTTAAAAGGGGGGGTTGGGGGTTTTTGGGGGGGTTTTAAAAACTCAAATTTTGGAAAAACAAAAAATTCCAACGGGGAAAAAAAAAAAAAATCCAAATTTTTTAGGAAAAAAATAACCAAAAATCGCTTTAAGCACAAGGGGAAAAAGGGAAATTTGAAAAAATTTAATTAGAAAAAGATTTTTAAAAAAAAAAAAAAATTGGGCCCCCATAAACACCCAAATTTTTAAAAAAAACCTTTAACAAAACCCCAAACCTTAAAAAATTTGCCCCCCTTTTATTTTAAACCCTAGAAAGGGGTTAATTAAAGGGGATTTTTTAAAAAAACACGCCCCAAACCTCCCCCAATTACCCAAATGGGAAAAAAGAAATAAAAAAAAAACCCTTTTGATCCCTTTTCTGGTTTTCCTAAATTAGAAAAGGCTACATTAAAATTCTCAACAAGAGACCAAAATCCCAGTTCCCCAAAAAAAGGAAAAAAAATATGGGAAACCCCGAGGATATAAGGAAAAAAAGGGGGAAAAACTTCCGGGGATTTAAGAAGCTTTTGAAAAAGGAAAGTAGGGGACAAAAGGGTAAAATATTGGAAAAATATATACGAAGATGGCCCGGCAAACCATTAACCCCCCACAGGGAAACCAAATAAAAAAAAAAACCAAATTTAAAAAAAAGGGGTTAGCCCGGATGTTACCATCTCCCCAAAAAACTGTTTCATTTTGCCTTGGGGGCAAAAATTGGAAAGAAAGGGTATCAAAAATAGGAAACGAATACCAAAAAAATCGGGCAGATATTTTTCCCTCTCGGGAATCTCCCAAATGAAATCCCGAATTTGGGATAAACGTTTCTGAGTAGAGAAAGTTTGAAAGCCCGGAAATAAGACTAAAAACTAAAAATCATGTTAACATAGAGTTCTTTTTTAAAACCAGTACTTTGTCCCATGGTAAAGCGTAGAGGTAGGGGAAAACACGTTTTAAAATTCTAGGGCAATTTTTTTAAATTTATAAAAAACAAAAAATCTAGCGAATGGGAAAATTTAAAAAGACGCACCCGTCTGGGCCCTTTTTTGGGGGGCCTCGGGGCGGGACACAAAAGAAAATACAAAGGGAGGCCCCCTTGCATTAGTTAAAAAAAAAAGGTCTTTAACCCAATGGGGGCCCTTTTATGAATCAGAAACAGGGACTACAACCAAATTACGGGAAAAGGGGAAAATTTTAAAAAAGTGCCCAGAGGGGATGGAGAGGTTAAAGCGGGGAAATTACCCAAAGAGACGGGTGGGGGGCGACGGGATCGGGGAAGCAGACAAAATAAAAGGTATACTTGCAAAAAAAAAATGGCAATGGGCGGTTTTATTATTCAGAGACAGGCCCCAACAAATGGACAAAAAAAGAAATTAACGGGACTATAGAAAAACAAAAATGGGCCAAGGGCCAACCAGTAAACAAGTTTGGCGTATGAAATAACGAAATTTGGGGGAAAAAGTTTGGAAAAAAAAAAACGAAAAACCAGAAAAAAATTGGAAAAGATTGCCCGGCCCTATGTCCGCATGGATTATACGGGGCTGATGATATATGAGGGTATTATACACAAATACATGTATGTATGTTTTGAATATGTATAGTCTTCTTTTTTCTTTCTTTCTCTCTCTTTTTTCTCTCTCTCATCTCTCTCTCTCTCTCTCAACACTCTCTCTCTCTCTCTCTCTCTCAAATAAGAGGCACTGTGTATGATAGTGATGTTGTTGCCAGTGCCCATTCCTCGACTGCTGGGCCATCTTTCGGGCCAAAACCCACTCAAGTCGGGCCCGGGTAAATAGAGATGGTGACTGGGATAAAAAAACCGGGGGGGGAAGGGAAAGGGAAAACCCATCGCTCAAAAAAAAATTGCCAAAAGTAAAAAAAAAATCAGGGAAAAAACCCCAATGATTTTAAACCCCCCGCGGGTTTGGGGGGCCCCGGAAGGGTTGAGCTTTCGGACCCAAGATTGCCCCCAAACGGCAATCTGAATTCGGGGGTTCGAGTCACCAAAGCACCCCCCCGTTTTTTCCCTTGGGAAAGGGAACCCTTCACCTTGATTCCCCCCTACCTACCCACGGGTTTGGCCCAAACCACCCCCAAAGTCAAGTGCTGGCCCCTAAGCCCGGATAAATGGAAGAAGTTTACCAAAAGGGTACCACCGGCCCACTCTCCTTTAAAAGGAAGGGGACCCTAAAACGAAACTAAATCCAAAAACCAACAAAAAGGGAAAACTAAAAATTAAAAGTTTTCATGCTTTTGACCCCCCGGCCCCGGGCTCGGGCCCCATAAAAACCTACCGTTAAAAAAGAAGAGAAAAATATATATATTTTATATATATATATAATATATATATTAATATATATATATATATATTATATATTTTAAAATTTTATACCCCCACCCCTTACACAAACACCCCACACACACACACACAAAACACACCAAAACCCAACCCCCACACAAACACCCACCCCACACACACACCCACACCACCCCACCACATAAAACACTAACACACACACCACAAACACACACACCACCCCCACACACACCAACAAAAAAAAAAAAAACTTAAATATATGGGGGGGGGGGGGGGGGGGGGGGAAAAATTAAAAACAAAATTAAAAATATTTTTATTTTCATATTTTTTTTATATATAATAAAATTTAATAAAAATCCCTAAATTTTATTTAAATTTTTTTTTTTTGTTGTGTGTTTTTTGTTGGGGTGTGGTTTTTTGGTGGTTTTTTTTGGGGGGTTTTGTTTGGGGTTTTTTGGTTGGTTTGTGTTTTTTTTTTTTTGGGGGTTTGTTTTTTTGGAAAGAGAAAAATAAGGGGGTGAAAACCCAACTTCCTTAAAGGGAAATGTGAAAAGAATAATATGTTATGTTTATTATATTATTATCCATTTTAAATATCCCACCAATTGCCCCAAGGTCTTTTACGTTTTCCCCGGAAAGGGAATTTACATTTGTTTTTTTATTTTACCAATTTTAAGGTTTGTTAATTTTCCTTAAAGGGGGTTAATTCAGTGCCATTTCCCTTTCAGAACCGCCCCCTTTTTCGGCAGGTGAGTTTTTCTAAGTTTTTTAATTTGGGGAACTCGCAAAATTCTTTTTCTGGGTTTTCCGGGGGGATTTTTAAATACCCGTGGTTTCCGTTTTTTCCCGGGTTTGGTTTTTCCGTTTTGTTTTTAAAAGGGAAAAAAATAAGAAAAAGGGGGGGATTCCCCAAGGCCTTTAAAAAAGTGGTTGTTGGTGTTTTGGGTGTGTGGTGAAAAAAACCATAAAATTTAGTTCATCCCTTTCTTTTTTAAATTTTTCCCTTTCTTTGTTTTGAAGTCCCCTATGAAAAAATTAATTTTTTTATTTAAATTTATTATATAATTTTATAAAAATAATGATAATATTAATATAAAATTTAAAATAGATAAAAGGGGAAGTAGTTGTAGCTTAATTTAGAAAATTCTATTTAAAATGAATTTTTATTTATATTTTAAATAAATAATGGGTATTTAGGTGTGTGTTTTTTTTGTGTGTTGGTTGGGGTGGTTGTTGGGGTGTGGGTGTGTGTGTTGTGTGTGGGGTTTGTTTGTTTTGTTTTTTTTTTTTTGTGTGAAACATGAAAATATAAAATTATATAGTAAATATTTTTTTTTTTTTTAATTTAAAAAGTTCCTTTTTTGAAAAAAATAAAAATTAAAAATAAAAATAAAAATTTAAAATATAGTTTAATATATAAATTAATATATATATTAAAATATATTATATTTTTAAAATTTGTGGGGTGTTTTGGTGGTGTGTGTGTGTGTGTGGTGTGGGGTGTGTGTTGTGGTTGTGTGGGGTTTTCTTTTGTAAACGGGAATATATATTATATTGTAAATATTTTTTTTTTTTCTTTTAAGAAAAAGGCCCTAGAATTTTTTAATTTATTTTTAAATATTTAAAATTTTATAATTATTAGTTAAATTTATTATTTTATTTTTTCTTTTTGGTGTTGTAGGGGTTTTTGGGTTTTTTTCTTTTTTTTGTTTTATAAATTTTTATCCCCTGAATTTCCTTAATATCACAGAAAAAGAATTAGTTTTTTTTTTTAACGAAAAAAAATAAGGGGGAATTTGGGGGAAAGGTTTTATTTCAAATAAGTTTAAAAATTCCCTAAATTGGTATTGAAAAGGTAAATTTACATCAATTTTTTTTGAAAAATAAAATTTTTGCATCCAAAACCCAACACTGTTTTTACTAATTTGGTTTTTGATTTTTTTTTCTTTGATTTTGAAATTGGCCTTCAAAATCTAAAAAGAAAGGGAAAAAGGAATTTTTTAAAGCCTTCTGGATTGATTTCCCTTGAAGTCTATTTAAAAAGAAAACATTGTTCCTTATGAATTTACCTATTTATTTAACACAAGGGGAATTATTTGGGCAATAAATTTTGGCTACTAATTAAAATCGAATTACAAAGGGGGGTTTTCCCCCCAATTGAGGATTTTGATATTAAAAAACCAAGGTTAAAAATTTGAAAAAAAGAAAATTAAATTTTTCCTTCAATTTTTTGCCTTTCCCAAGCTTTTTGGGAAGTTTGGATGAATTTTTTTTGTTTCTTTTTTGGGGGAGTTTGATGGGTTGAAAACATTCATGGGGGTTTTTCCTTCCCAAAAAGGTTTTTCTAAATTTTTTTTAAAAAAGGGGCCCCAAACCTGAGTTTCTTTTCTAAACCATTCTTTCCTTCCTTTCTTCTCTTTTTCTTTCTCTTTCTTCCTCCCTTTTCCCGGGCTCCTTCTTTTCCTTCCGTTTTTATTTCTCCTTTTTTTCCCCCGGGTTCTTTTTCTTTCTCCTCTCCTCTCTCTCTCTCTCTCTCTCACTCTCTCTCTCTCTCTCGCTCTCTCTCTCTCCTTCTCTTTTTTCTCCCCTCTTTTCCTTTCTCTCTCTCTCTCTTTCTTCTCCTTTTCCCCTTCTCTCTTCTACCCCTCCTCTCTCCTCTCTTTCTCTCTCCTTCTGTCTCTCTCTCTTCCCCTTTTCTCCTCCCCTCTCTCTCTCCTCCCCTCTTCTCTCGCTCCTCTCTCCCCCCATCTTAAAATCCTCTCTTTTTCTTTTCTCTCTCCCTCCTTTTCCTCTCTCTCTCTCTCTTCTCCTCTCACTCTCTTCTTTTCCCTTTCTCCTCTCTCTCTTCCCTCTCCCCTCTCCTCTCCTCTCTCTCTCTCTCTCCTCTCTCTCTCTCTCCTCCTCTCCCTCTCCTCTCACTCTCCCCCCTCTAAATCTCCTCTCTCTCTCCTCTCTCTCTCTCTCTCTCTCTCTTTTCCTCCCTTCCCCGTTTCCCTATTTGTTCTATTTCGGGTCATTGTTAAATAGGGGAAAAAAATAGTAATAAAAAACCCTTTCCCTTTTATTTATCTTTTTATTTAACTTTCATCTACTGCTCTTCTCCAAAATCGGAAAAGGAAAAAGACAGACGAAAGGCAACGACAACAAACGCACAAAAAAAGTAGACAGAGAGAAAATGTGGGTATATATCTAGCTAGGGTAGAACATCTATTCTATAAACCCATTATGGTTACAAATGTGTATTTTATCTCTATCTTCATCATCTATTTTTCTATCTATCTATCTATCTTTATCTACTATCTATTTTTTTTATACATAAATATATTAAACATATATATAATATATATATATATATAATTATATATATATATATATTTAAAAATTATATATTATATTAAAATGTAATATATAAAGTGTGTTTGGTGTGTGTGGTGTGTGTGGGGTTTTGGTGTGTAATGTAAAATATTTTAAAGTATATATATATACATAAATATATATATATTTTATATATATAAAATATATATATATATAATATATAAAATATATATATATATTTTAAAATGTATGTATTTGGGTATTAAAATATATTTTATAATATATTATATATATTTTTATAATATATATTTTAAATGGGGTGTGTGTTTGTGTGTGTGTGTGTGGTGGGGTGTGGTGGGGTTATGTGGGGTGTGTGTGTGTGCAATAAATTTTTTTGGGGTGTGTGGTGTGTGTGTGTGTTGGTGGGGGTGTTTGTTGGGGTGTGGTTGTGTATGTGTTGTGGTGTGTTTTGTTGTGGGTGGTGTGGGGGGGGGGTGGGAGGGGGGGGGGGGTGTGGTGTGTGTGTGTGTTTTTTTTTAATATATAATTTTAAAATATATATAAATATATATATATATATATAAAATAAATTTTATATATATATTTAAAAATTTATATATGTGATATATTTATATTATAATAAAATATATATAAAATATGATAGATAGATAGAATTTTATTTATTATTATGTACATATATATAATTTTAAAATTTTTATATATATATAATTATATATATATATTTGGGGTGTTTTGTGTGTTTTGTGTGGTGTTGTGGGTGTGTGTGTGTTGTGTGTGTTGTGTGTGTGTGTGTTTGGGTGTGTGTGTGTGGGCCCCCATAAAAAAAATATAAAAACAAATATACATTTTTATATATAAATATATTATAAAAAATAAAATATATAAAATATATCTTAAAATATATATATATTATCGTACACACACACCACCACAACACCCAAACCAAAAACACACACACCCCAACACACACAAAAACACATACTCAAATACAAACACACACACGCACACACCCCACCACACACCAAAACCCCACACACACACACATACTACCATACACACAACCTACGCACCCCACACACACACACCACCCACACACACCCCACAAACGCACACACACAAAACACCCCACAAAACCCCACACCAAAAAACCCCACACAACAACACACACCCACACACACACATATATTAATATATATTAAAATTATTTTAAAAATTATATATATAATATATAAAATAATGTGGTGTGGGTTTTGTGGGTGTGTGTGTGTGGGGGGGGGGTGTTCCCCAGATATGTATGATACACACGTTGATCCCTTGGGCAAAGGGAAATTCACCTTTATTGCCCTCCCCGAAAAACGACATACGCCTTTAAAGTCCAAACGCAAGTGTCGTAAAGGGGAAGTCACCGCCCGGGCACCAAAACCCCGGGTTTTATTAGGAAGGCCTCCAATCAGGGGAAGGGTGGGGACTTCCAATAAAACCCCTCAGGAGGAACGGGAGAAAGGGCCCATGTCCTTTCAGTGGAATGAATGGGCCTTTTTAAAAAAAAAAAAAAAAAAAAAAAAAAAAAAAAAATATATTATTATAATTTTAAAATATATATAATATATTATATATATAAATTTTTATATTATAATTATAACATATATTTTATATATTATTAATATTTTATATATATATATATATAATTAATTTTATATATACTGTATAGGGATGCCAAACGAAAAAAAAGTTTCCCCCATAGAAAAATTTTCTGATATTCCCCAAAAACCCCCGATGATTTAAAGTAAGTGCGTGCCATACGTTTTCGACGATCCGGAGGCAATTTGGAAAGCACCTTTTAATTTTTCCCTTTCCCTCCGTTCCCCCAGCTCATCGGGAGGCCGTTCCCGCGGGGAACAGGGGTGGGAAAACGGGTCCGTTTCGGCGAGGAATGATTTTGTTTTTGCTTCATCGCTCAGATCTATCTTTTGATTTTATCGGGCAGGTGTTTGATGATATGAAGCATATGATTTTTGTAAAAGGGGCAAATTTTTCATTTTGATACACATATGCACACAATCACATTTTCCCCCCCCTTTTTTTCTGTTATGTTTGTGTGTTGTGTGTTGTTGGGGTGTGTATTTTGTGTGTGTGGGGTGTGTGTGTGGTTTTTGGTGTTTTTGTGGTGGGTTTGTGTGTGTGGTGGTGTTTTTTTCTGTTTTGGGGGTTTTTGTGTGTTTTTGTGTGTGGTGTGTGGGGTGGTTTTTTGGTTGGGGTGTGGTGTTTTTGGTGTGTGTTTGTTGGGGTGTCATTTTCAAGAAACAGTTTCCCCTTTTCCCCTTTTTTTTTTTATAAAAGAAAAAGCTTCAAAAAAATTTTATACGGAAAAACGGAAGACATAAACCATTAAAAAATGAAAAAGTTAAAGTGAAAGGGCCCCGAAAACGCCCGAACGAGGGCAAGGGGGTTTTAAAACAACCCCGGTCGCGAAGGGACGCCTGGGCCCCGAATACTGTAAACTTTCCTGACTTTATTCCCTTTATTTTTTTCCCTTTTTTTAATTTTAAAAAATAAATAGTGCCTGGTTTTGTATTAATGAGAGTGATTTAAAAGATTTTTGGGAGGGAGATAGAAGGGTGGATAGATAGACAGAGAGATAGATATTAATAGATAAAACATATGGAAGTATGTAATTTTTAAAAACCGAAAAGCTAGTTTTTGAAAGCAAGGCAAAAATTTTAGCATAAAGGGAAAGGGCCATTTTTATAATATATATATATAATATATATAATATATATATATATATATAAAATATATTTATAATTTTTTTTTTTATTTAATATATATATATAAATATATATATATATATATATATATTAAAATATATAATATATATAAAAAAAAAAAAAAAAATAAAAATAAAAAATAAATGTGTGTGTGGGGTGTGTGGGTTTTGGGTGGTGTTTTGGGGGGGTGTTTCTGGGGTGGGTGTGGTGGTGGGTGTGGTGGGTGTGGTGTGTGTGTGTGGTGTGTGTGTGTTTTTGTGTTTTTCCTGTGTGTTTTGTGGTTTTTGTGTGGGGTGTTTTGGTGTGTTTGTGTGTGTGTGTGTTTTGTGTGTGTGTGTGTGGGATGTTTATGTGTGTGTTTTCCCGGGTGTGTTTTTGGGTGTTTCCCTTTTGTGTTTCTGGGTGTTGGGGGGGTGTGTGTGTGTGTGCGTGCGTGTTGTGTGTGTGGGGTTTTGTGGGGTGTGTGGTGTTGGGGTGTGGTTTTTTTTGTGTGCATTTTTAAAATTTTAAAAACAATATTTTAAAAAAAATAAAAAATAGAAATAACAGAAACGCCTATATATATATATATTATTAAAAATATATAATAAAAATATATATATATATATAATTAAAGTGATTTTGTGGGTTTTTGTGTGGTGTGTTTTGTGGGGTGTGGTGGTTTTGTGGGTGGTGGGGTGTGTGTGTGGTTTTTTGTGTTTGTGTGTGTGGGGTTTTGTATGGGTGTATATAATATTATATTAAAATTTTATATTTTATATAATATTATATGATTTTGTTGTGTTGGGGGTGTGTGTGGTGTGTTTTGGTGTGTGTGTGGGGGTGGCGTGTTTGTGTGTGTTGGGGGTGGTGTGTGTGTGTGTGTGTGTGTGTGGGTTTTGTGTGTGGTGTGGTGTGTGTGGTGTGTTTTTTGGTGCGTGTGTTTTTGTGTGTGTTTTTGGGGTGTGGGTGTGTGTGTGGGTGTGGGGGGTGTGTGTTTCCTACATTTTCTTTCTACGGGAGGTTCAGTTCGAGCTGCCGTGGTCAAAGCCCTGTACTTAATTGAGTTTTTTATGTTTTGGGTGCCTTTTGGGGTGAGTACGTGGTAGGGTCCCAGTTCCCTTTCCACGGAGAGTGCCGGGGTTACCTTTTAGGGAATCATTCGCTCTATTTACCGGGGTTGGGACCCGCACGTCCTTTCCCCCCCGTTTTTTGGGGCCGCCCCCAGCATAACCTCCGGGCGACAATTGCAAAATTCTCGCGCGAACCCCCCGCCCTTTGGAGAAGGCCGCACGTTTTCCACTGTACTAGCCCGGAGGTGGAAATTTTGTAGTGTATATATAATAATAATATATATATAATATATATATAATATATTATATATATAAAAATATATATATAATATATATTTAATGTGTATATAAATATGGAAATAAATATATATATATATATATATAATATTATTAATATATATATATATGATATATAAAATTTTGGTGGGTGTGTGTGTGTGTGTGGGGGTTGTATTGGGGTGTGGTATTACATTATTTTTATATATAAAATCTTATTATTATATAAAATATTTTATATATATATATGTATATATATATATTATATAATAAATTTATATCTTATTATATATATATATATATTATAGTGTGTGTGTGGGTGGTGTGTTGGGGTGGTGTGTGTGTGTGTTTGTGTGTGTGTGTGGTTTTGTGTGTTGTGTGTGTGTGTTGTGTGTGTTTTGGGGGTGTGTTTGTGTGTGTGGTGTGTGTGATGTAATGTTATGTATTATATAATTTATATTTAATCTTTTATTTAGTATATTCTTTAATTATATATATTAAAATATATAATATATTTAAAAAATATATTATATATATTACACATACAAATGGGAAAAGTGAATAATAGAATAATAAATAATAATAATAAAAATAATAAAAAAAAAATAAAAATAAAATAAAATAAAAATAAAAATAATATAATAAAAAAATAATAAAAGATTAATAAAAATGATAATAATAATAAAATAATAATAAAAAAAATAAAAAATAATAATAATAATAAAAATAATTTTAATAAAATTTAAAAATAAAATACTAAAAATTTAAAAGATAAAAATAATGATAAAAGGCAAAATTTTTAAAAAAAAATAAAAATTCTATAACTTTTTTCTGGACAAATAAGTGTTTTACCCAAAAAAAATATCCTAGTAAATTTTAAAAAAATCAAAAACATTCTAAAAAAAAAAAGATTTTTTTTCCCGACTAGCAAGTCGGTGGAGATGGTAAAAATTTTTTAAACCCGCTTGACGTACCAACGAGAGGGCAATACATTTGGGTAATGGTTTCTGTAGGTGCCCCAAAGCCTCTGCAGCTCTCATAGCCTGGGCCCTTTCCCCAATGCTCTTGAAGAGAAAAGGGGGACAGTGCCAGGGGAAACATTAAATCTTTTCGAGATTGAAAATGAATTAAAACCCTAACGACAAAATAAAATTTTAGGAATGTGCTTACCCCTTTCTTGTCAACAAATTTTGCCCATATATTTTATTTATTTTTTCAAAGTCCCCGGGGGGTTTTCCCTTTTATCCTTTTTAGTGCTTGTGGTCTAATAAATTAACCCCTTTGATGAGTAGGGTTTAAAAAAGTTTTTTATTAAAGAACTCTGATTTAATTTTAAAAAAAACAGAAGGCCCTTCAATAAATATTTAAAAAGTATGGGGAAAAAAATTCCCCCCTGCATAAAAGCTATTTTTATAAATTAGTCCCCAAAAAAACAGCCCCCATCTACACACAACCCCAACACACGTAGTAAATTTAGATAAATGTAGGAACCTTCCCCTTTGACAGGACAGTGAAAATTCTTCCGGGGCCAAAAAATTACCAAATGCTTGTTCATGGGCCCAAAAAAAAGGGTTTAAAACCCGGGGTATTCTATTATAGGGAAAATGAAAAAGGTTTTAAAGGGGATATCAGCCATTGCAGTACCAATTCACTTTCCTTTTCAAAATTTTGTTGGGCTTCATTGAGCCCAACGCATATTCAGTGGCGCACAAATTCCCGAACCCTTTTAAAACACAGAAGTGTTTTTGGCCGGTAATTACTGGGGTTTATATGTTTTTTTCTTATCCCTTTTTGATGAGGTGATGACTGGGCCCACGTCATTCACAACACGTTACTTAAAATTTCCTGGGGGGGTTTAAAAAAAATTTGGAAAAAGGGATTATAGTGTACCTCCAGAACCCCAACTATGGGTACCAGTAACAATAACACCCTCCATGGTCGGAGATTTCAATATAAAGCCTTTATTCTAGCTAATTTCCCACTAAAATTTTTTTTTTTTATTTTTTTATTTTTTTTTTTTATTGTGAATTCAGCGCTAAAGTATTTGCAATGATAAGCCGGTTTTTTGAAACCACTTAAGGTTTTTTTTTAAAAAAAGAACCTAATAGAACTCACCCTACGGTTTCAGGCCATACCTGAACCCCCCCAAGCCTCGCAAGGGGGGAAAAAGCTTCTCAAGCCCGGCTCTGCAAGTCCGCCCTGATCGTTTTATTCCCGGAACTTTCAATGCTCTCACAATTCGGGGTTAAAGTTTATTTAAATGCTGGTTTAAAAGGGATAAAACGCTACTCATTTTCGTGTGTAACCTTTTTATTGAGTTTTTAAAGAAAGGGCTGTCGGACACCACATATTTCATCGTTGATATCCGGGGAGGGGGCACTAGTTTGGGGGGAGACCTTGCACTCGGGGAAAATGAACCCCAAAAATTTTAAAGCATGACAAGAGTGGGTGAAATTGCGGTACCGATGTGTCCCCCCCATTTGATCCAGGGCCCCCTATTTGGGTTTCCCAAAACTTTTTACCCGGGAAAATCAGACAGAATAAAGATATATTTGAGACCCCCCTTTTAGTGCTTGTGCGTGGTGGGTGTGTGTGTTTGTGGTGTGTGTGTGTGTGTGGTGTTTTGTGGGGTGTGTGTGTGTGTGTGGTGGTGTGGGGTGTGTGGTGGTGTACATACATACATACATACATACCTACTACATATATATTAAAATATATATAATATTTTAAAATATATATAATATATATAATAAAATTTTATATATATAATATATCTTTTTTATGCAGTATAGGACCATGAGGGCCCGTCAAAAATTCCAAACCTGTCCAAGGGGCCGAGAAATTAAAAATAAGGACATCCCTTGGGGTTTTTCGAAAAAAAAACCCCCATTCCCACCCTTACAGGGAGTTTGTGAAGTAAAAAACCCGGGTCCCCACAAACACCACCAACCCCCCCAACACACACACACACACACACACACCCCACACACACACACACCACACACACAAAACACACCCACAAACACAAAAACACACACACACAAACACACACACACCCCACACACCCACACACCACACACAAAACAAACAAACACACAAACCCCCAAAACACACACACAACTTTTTCAAGGGGAAGAACTTTTTATAAAGGGAAAAAAAAAGTAAAAAAAAAAAATGGGACTTCAGCTTTTTTTCCCGATTTCAAAACGCCCGAAAGGGGAAAACCCGGGATTTCAGAAAACCGTTTCCCTCAGAATAATTACGGAGAAAGGGAGAGAGAATGAGAGAAGATGAAAGGGTTTTTCCTTTATACAGCATCTCGTGACAGAATTTCCGTAAAAAAAAAAGAGACGAAAAAAGGGGCCGTGACACCTCTGTTGGGCAGCCGTTGCGGCCCTGGTCTCGCATGACAAAAATGGTAAAAGAATATATTAAAATTCATACATACCCCACATATTTGGGGTATGGGTCTTCTTTTGTGTTTATATAAAAATAATTTATATATATATATATATATATAAATATATAAAAATATATAATATATATAAATTATATAAAAAATATACAAAATATATGTGTGTTATGTTATAATATATATAATTATTATATATATTTTAGGGTATAACCAAATAAAATTTTAAAGTATAAATGTACATCTATAATAACTGGCATTTGACCTCATATTTTCAATTCATTGCAAATTGAAAAGATAGATCCCCAAAACAGTATACGAGTGCAATTATTGGACATTTTATTGCATACAGAAATGGGATACATGGGTATAGTTAATCAAATTACAAATGTACAGAAATGTGTATATCAGTAATGATAATGATGAGGAAAATCGTGATATTGTTAATGATGAGATGATGAGGATGATAATGATGATGATAATATCCACTGATGATAATGATAACAGTAATAAGTGTAATGATAACAATAATAAATATAATATAATTATGATAATGATATCAGTAATGATTGTAATAATAACGATAATAATACTAATGGTATAATCATTACTATTATTATTTTTAACAAATAATGATAATTAGAATAATATCAATATCAATTAAAATAATAGTAAGAGTATGATGACATAGTGATGATAAAATTAGTAATAAGAAAAT
>NC_051424.1:17639537-17647369 GCF_015228065.2 Penaeus monodon
CATGAACTATGTACCTTCAAGACTATGTCTTTCTGCATTGCGTCTACCACCCCCATATCAAATACATATGGAATGACTTTTGTAATAATGATGATGTTAATAAAATGACAATTCTGATATTTAAATAATTTATTTGAATAACATTATCTATACAAAAATATAATGCATAACCTAATGAGGGGATTTTGAATTAAACCCAGGGAAGACTCTCAGGGAAGAATCTCAACGTGAAATTACAAAAGTATCTGAGAATTTCCTTGCCTCAAATCCGCATACAGAACATAGCTTTTTATTTAAATTTTGAAAACGAACTTTTAAAAAAGAGCATTTTGGAAGTAATACAAGATATATGTACACATAAATAGAGATAAAGACAAATAATTTAATACAGATATATATATATATATATATATATATATATATATATATATATATATATATATATATATTGTGTGTGTGTGTGTGTGTGTGTGTGTGTGTGTGTGTGTGTGTGTGTGTGTGTGTGTGTGTGTGTGTACAATGTATAAACACGGTATCATCAAAAGAGAATTTTTCTTAAATTCACATTCCAGTCAGCATGTCTATTTTGCTTTCAATATTTTTTGACTGCTGGTAGAGCGTTCATGGGTGTCTGGGTGTCTTGATGACATTGTAGAAAATGTTCACAAAGGGTGTGGAAATGCCAGATATCTTGGGTGGTGACCAATTTGTAGTGGAAATGTTTGTCGTTGTTGTTGCGAACACTATTTTTTATTGTTCAGACACTGGTCAGTCATGTATGTACTATGACCTTTATCATTCTTTTTCTATGACGTGTCTTGTTCCTTTCTTTTTCTGGGGTTTCTTCCAGGCTGTACAATTTTTTGATGTGGCCACACAAGGCCATCTGATGAACTGCTTTTCTGTTTTAGTGCAATCACTGTGTCCACTAATGTTTGCAATGGTGTCACTGCATTCAGTGACTACGCTGTTTTCCTTGTTATTTTAGGTAGGGATGTCTGAGTTGCTAAAAAAGGTCCTTTACCTTGAGTGGTGGGGCAGCCTTAACCCTGGCTGTCATGGGGAAGCCTATCATCGTGGACTGGGGGGCGGGAGGCAGCTTTGACCCGCGCTGTCGAGGGGCCCGTTTCCTAAGACGGAGGTCCCGTTACCCTGGGAAGGGGGCACGATACCCTGGGCCAAAGGTCCCGGTTCATTTAGGTGTAAGAGCTCGAGCTAGCTGTCCGAGAAAGCACCGGGGAAACCCCCTGTCTGGCCCCCTTCGACCCGCGGAGGGGAGTTGCGGGACCATGGGACGGCATGGTTTGCTGAGCTGTTTGGCAAAAAGACGTCCGATCGTTAAGCCGGATAGACCCAGAGAATAGATCCGTTGACCGGCACATTCGATTATGTTTACATGTGTGCACACATGTACAATCATTCTATCTATCTATCTATCTATCTATCTATCTATTTATCTATCTATCTATCTATCTCAGTCTCTATCTCTCTTTCACACACACACATAAACACTTACATGAGTATGCACTCGCCCGTATACCCGAACCATTCGTTCACGAATAGGCTCAATATCATCCAGTAAGATGTAGATAATCATATATGCAGTCATGCAAATATGCAGTATTATAATTTCATAGTTTACAACTTGTCTGATCTGTGTGTTCGCTCAGCACTAATTACACCTCAAAGTATCATTTTACACATTTCTCGTCGATTCTTAGTGTTCAGTGAAGAACTAACTTATGATTAAGGTAAGTAATATTAGCATTTAGCTGCAAAGGACTAGATGTGGGCACTGGTTAAATGTTTTGCATGGACACACTTGTCATTTACAGCTGAAGGATAGATGATGTGAACAGTCGTAAATGTTTGGCTTGCTAATTTAATATACATATGTGTGTGTGTGTGTGTGTGTGTGTGTGTGTGTGTGTGTGTGTGTGTGTGTGTGTGTGTGTGTGTGTGTGTGTGTGTGTGTGTGTGTGTGTGTGTGTGTGTGCACACACACACACACAGATTATATATATATAGATAGATAGATAGATAGATATACATATATACACTTCCATACATATATAAGTATATGTAGCCATGACCAAAACCCACGCAGATTCGCCTGTCAGCCATCGCTTAGGGGTTCAGATGGAGCTCTTGGGAGTCTTACTAACAGTGAAATAGGTAAAGAAATTTTAATTACCGGTGTTTAAAAAAAAACTGCACACGCACACACACGCATATGACTGGCTCCCCAAGGCTTTTCCTCAGTTGATTTCATATTGAGTAACCTCCTTTGTTCTTCTATCTTATGCTCTGGGAAGTAGAATACAGCTAGGAGAATAAAGAAACACAGTTCACCGATTTCCATATATATTCTATATTGTATACATACACAAAGAAACACAACATTACTTCTTTAGAGAGGTCAGCGTGGGGTCGCCAAGTCAATACCGGGCCATCCTGCAGAAGATTTGGGTTATTTTGTGAAATAAAACCATGTATTTGCAATTTATAAAGTCACGCGTTCACGCCGCCAATAATATATTGTTCACGCACAATTTCTAAGTCAACATTATAATCATTCCGTATTTGTAAACAAGAAATTCGCAACACATATACTAGATTCAGCGTTTGCTGTCAAATATCCAAACCCTCAGCTCTTGCTCCGGTTGACATCAACGTTAGATTATAAAGCGATTAAAACTGAACCAGGAATCTACTAACAAATGCTTGACTGAATGTGGCAAGTCTGAAATCTTTCAGCCAGTAGCTCACACACACACACGTTAACGTCCCATTTTTTGCCCTCCCTCTCCATTCCTTCGTTTTCCATCTGTGTTTTACCTCAGTTCTTTAGATCCTGGCAACTTGCATGTTGCAAAAAGCAAGCTTTTCATAAGGGATTTCCGTACTTTTAAATTTTCGCTTTACATAAGGCCCAAGGATCTCTTTACAGTCGATCATACATAATTATCATTCCCTCGACCTTGCTAAAGGGACCAGAAAAAGGGTCAGCGTCTGCGCGTTCCAGAAAGTAACCATTTGATCCTGACAAATTTAGATCAGTGTGTAAACCTACCATGAGTATCAACGAATCGAACTGGGGGATAACTTTCCGTTGGTAATTATTAAACTCTGTGTTACTATAGATTCAAAGTACTGTGTTCAGAAATAAATTACCAACTCTATCCTTGAATAGGCCCAGGCAAATTGTTATTGTGTGACATAGTGCATGAACAGATGTAGCTCATATTCGAACTTGTTTATATTATAAAAATAGTATATAAGTATATAATTGAATATTTAGAAAAGTGAAAACAATAAATATCTACGAAAACACACAAATTGCGTCGCGATTTCCATTATATCTTATGCACTTACTCGCATATTCATCTACTTTCAATCATCGTCTACTGTGTCATGCAGCCCTTCCCTCTCCCTCGTGAGACACTTATCGCCTGCATCCCTATTACGACACTCACCACCCTCTCCTTTCCATCCAGCCTCTTCCACGGCCTCCCCCCCCCCCATTCCTGAATCTCTTGCAACGTTAATCACGAGGCGGCCTCAATAACCATGAATCTGCAGCGTAAATGTGTTTATTCTCCGGCGATGGCTCATGTTCAGACCAGTGGATTTGCGAAGGAGGGGATCGTATACAAAGGGGAGAGGGAGAGGAAGGGGGGTGGCAAGGGCTAAAGGAAAATATTGCAACAGATAGACAGGGAAATAAGGATGTAAAATATAGCAAAGGAGGGAGAGATAAACGGAGACAAAGACTGGGAAGGAAAAATGAAACAGATGGGTTAACATTATCTCGCGACTGCTTTCTCAACTCCCTGCCTTGCCCGATTATGACCCAACGCACATACACACACATATGTGTGTGTGCAACCTCATCCGTCTTATTTCCGTGAATTAGGTAAGCAGCTATAACAAGGCCGTCGCTGTCATAAGGGGAGAAACGCGGTGCTGGATAAGTTTCCGTGTGACGGAGGTGCTGAGAGGAGGCGGTGCTTCTTTATGATCAGCTGAGCAGTATGAATATATAGACTGGAGAGATAGGGAAGAGATAGAAGAGAAAGAGGGTAAATTATTACTACTGTATAATTCGGCAGTGATAATGAGAAAATAGCATATAGTGAATTGTTTTCCTTGGTGGAATCAAGTAAAGCTGAATTAAAGTTTATGTTCGCTCCGGTAAAGAAGAGAAAATGCTTTCAGTTTCTTTTGCTGAATAATAATGTTGTATTATGTCATTTCTCTAGATCCCTCAATCAGTCAAAGCTATTAGTTAGAGTTAACAGATATACGTAATCCTATTCTTTACTAGATAGACAGTTATCTATATTCATTACAAAGTCCACACACACACACACACACACACACACACACACACACACACACACACACACACACACACACACACACACACACACACACACAGATATACATAACTGAAATAACTGGACTTCCAAGGTGGAAGAAAACGAATAAGACTCTAAAAACTAGCGATGTAAGGATCATCATCATAGGGTAGACCCAAACTGAACGTGGTTTAATACAGAAACGACCAGACGTCCCGAGCGTACTTTCACCTACCTTCAGTGGTCAACTGAATACTGATAATAAATCCTTCAAAATATTGACAATGCAACTAAGATGAATACATCTAGGTAATTACATAGAATCAAATAAGTTATTAAATGTTTTAAATTGTTGGAATGGTAAGTAATTGAAACATTAAAAATTAAAATTATTGAGTTATCCCTGTATAACATTCTCTGTACTACCCTACTGTTTGTATACACACCGTGTCGTGTTCGTATATATGTTTGTTTGGTGTTTCTCTACGATGCTTGAGGGAGAAGAATACACCAATTAAAACTAAAGTAGGTTCATTGGAGATCAGCTCTGACAAAAATAAAAGGGAGTTCTTCATAGTTCTGTGCCTCACGCCTCAGCTTCTGCCCGAGAGTGCTACTGCCAGACGTGTGACTACAGAGACAAATTGTACAGAGAATCTCACTCTTTTACATAGGTGATATGCTACACAGCAATATAAACTAAACATAATCTTCTATATTTCACATGGTGTAACATATCACACAAAAGGCAGTATATATGTAATTAATCATATAATTATCACAATATAGGTACGATAATATTGTCATCATATCCCGTATATGGCGGCATATATGGCACTCACTACTCACATAGTATCACAACTCACTTCATTATCACAACCCACACCTACCATGTCTCTTCTTCTTTAAGTTAACAGCAGAAAAGATGATATGTAATATTATGTAACTCAAAATGAAGATATGTGTAAAAAATCTTAATGTGTGAAAAAAAACAAGGTTTTATGCTGTGGACCTCCTAGATTAAGAGGAAGAATTTATGTTTCGTTTCAGTTTTATAACCTTGTAACACCTGATCTACCACCTATTATAGCCATCCCAGCAAACTGTGGATCAGATACAGAATGCATAGCAGTTACGATGTATCTTTTAATTAGAGTTACTGACATACATAACATAACAAGGTAGCTATAGCCACAACACATGCTTTACCTGTATGAACTTGCCGCCTTAAAACTGCTTGTCATATTTGGTGATGTAAATACCCACCATCCAGAGATTAATGATCCATCACGTAACTCAAATGCGAGAAACCCAACAGGGGATCATATCGCACGAGCCCTATCAAAGAATCCCAGTCCTGCTCTGACACAGCAACATCAATACACATATAATGGGAGTAGGATTAGATTTAGACATATTCTCCCAGCAGTTACACAAACTTGCTGACTGGAACCATCAGCCTTTTCTCTGCTCACGTCACTACAGTGTCAACAAAAATAAGCATTCCTGCCACCAACCCCGCTGAGCGTCCGGTGGGTTGGAGTTCAGGAAAACTGACTGGAAGAAATTTGAGAAACACCTTATAACATGGTCCAAGACATACTCCACCCAATGATCTACATACCTCTGAGCAAGCTGTTGCACAAGCAATAACAGAAGCAGCAAATCAGGCAATTCCATACAGAACAACCATTAGATACCACAAAGACGATTGGGATTATGTAAATAATAGCTCTCTGGACTCGTCAACGTAAAATGAATCTCTTATTTCACACTTATGAACGTCGTGAACTTAGTCGTGAGTTAGGAAATAGCTGAATGACTAATAGTCCACTGAAGGAAAGTTAGCTGAGGTCGTCTTTTAATTGAATTATATTAGTTTGAAATGTTTCTTTGGAGGGTGATATTTGATATCTTTTAGCTGCTCGATAACATATGAGTAAAATAAGTCCAGTCATAGCATGGTATAACCACAAGCCAAATCAAAACATGTAGAAACAATAGTTTTGTGTATATGACATAACTAAGGTATAGATAAAACGAGAAAAAAAAATATATATACATATATATATATATATATATATGTGTGTGTGTGTGTGTGTGTGTGTGTTGTGTGTTTGTGTGTTTGATAAGGGACTCATCCAGATTTACTTGAGTGCCCGCGAAGAAAATATATTTTCTTTGAAAGTGTCCTTGCTGCAACAAACTAAAATTTTAACCCTGACTAGTGTAAATCTTTTTCGTTCATTTCCATAAAGTGAATAAAACACACAGACACACACACATAATATATATATATATATATATATATATATATATATATATATATATATATATATATATATATATATATATATAGATAGATAGATAGATAGATATATGCATATATACATACATACTTACATACATACATACACGCACGCACACACACACACACACACACACACACACACACACACACACACACACACACACACACACACACAACACACATACGCTACGGTGGCTGCCCCGATTACTGGGGAGGGCATGATAACTATCATGGAAAGTATGTTGTAAAAGTGAATGACCAAAGTAAATCTTTCAGTATATGTATATATATATATATATATATATATATATATATATATATATATATATATATATATATATATATACTCTCTCCGTCGCCCTCTTCACCCTCTCAACTGCAGGCTGATCTTTCGCCAGATGAACACTCTCCATCGCAACCTGGTCCATACCAGCCCTCCTTCTACCTCGAAGGTGGGCACCTATGCTGTTCCTTGTGCCTCCTGTGACAATCAGTACTTTGGCGAAACAGGCGCCAGTCTTACCAAGCGTCTATCTCAACATAAGTACACTGTATCCAGGGGACACAACAACAACGCCTTCTTTTGCCATCAGTGGGACACTGGCCATCAGATGGACTGGTCAGCGGCGGGATTGTCTTTCCTTCCGCTGATGTCCATTCCCGCAGACTGGTGGAATCTTCCCTTATAAAGCTGATGCCTAATTTCAACTTGAACAACGGCTTTTCTCCTTTGCTTCCCACATCCTCCGCCTTCTCCCATATGCCGGCCACCCAATGCATAGTCCGCCCAATCCTCCGACCTAATGTGACCTCCCTCTGCTTCCGTTCGTGTGTCCTCACCTGCCCCGTGTTACCACGTTGCTGTTGTTGTTACGTTTGCTAGTCTGCATATGATGAAGGTGAAACAAGACTAGCCCGGGTTACGCTTATGCCACCCGGAGGAGTATCTATGGGTGTTTTGATGATGCCTATCTGGCTGGATAGGGATCTTTTGTGTGTGTGTGTGTGTGTTACTACTAAGCGTCAACTATTCATCTGGGTGGAGGCGCACATGTAAGTACTTGGAGGGAATCCGGTAAGCTGAGAATTTCGGCTAGACATCTGGCAGCTGTAGAAGCGAAGTGTCCTTGATCTCTTCTGTGAGGGCTGTGGTATTGTTA
>NC_051424.1:17647469-17649969 GCF_015228065.2 Penaeus monodon
AAAATAGTTATGTAAATAATAGCTCTCTGGACTCGTCAACGTAAAATGAATCTCTTATTTCACACTTATGAACGTCGTGAACTTAGTCGTGAGTTAGGAAATAGCTGAATGACTAATAGTCCACTGATAACTTCATGTCTGAAGAAAATCCCAGACTCGTTGTCTTCATCTTGTGTCTCCATTTTTAACCAAAATGTTTAACAGTCGCTATTCCTTTTGATAATGAATCCCGGGAAACAACCCCCTGTACGCTTTTACCTTTTTCCAAAGGAAAGTTAGCTGAGGTCGTCTTTTAATTGAATTATATTAGTTTGAAATGTTTCTTTGGAGGGTGATATTTGATATCTTTTAGCTGCTCGATAACATATGAGTAAAATAAGTCCAGTCATAGCATGGTATAACTACAAGTCAAATCAATAATTTTGTGTATATAACATAACTGAGGTATAGATAAAAAAAAAAAAAAAAAAAAAAAAAAAAAAAAAAAAAAAAATATATATATATATATATATATATATATATATATATATATATATACATACACACACACACACACACACACACACACACACACACACACACACACACATATATATATATATATATATATATATATATATATATATATATATATATATATATATATATATATATATATATATGTTTGATAAGTGACTCGTCCAGATTTACTTGAGTTCCTGCGAAGAAAATATATTTTCTTTGAAAGTGCTCTTGCTGCAACAAACTAAAATTTTAACCCTGACTAATGTAAAAAAAAATTCATCCCTTTCCATAAAGTGAATAAAACACACACATTTATATATATATATATATATATATATATATATATATATATATATATATATACATATATATATGTATATATATATATATATATGTATGTATGTATATGTATATGTATGTATATACATATATATATATATATATATATATATATATATATATATATATATATATATATATATATATAGAGAGAGAGAGAGAGAGAGAGAGAGAGAGAGAGAGAGAGAGAGAGAGAGAGAGAGAGAGAGAGAGAGAGAAAGAAGAGAGAGAGAGAGAGAGAGAGAGAGAGAGAGAGAGAGAGAGAGAGAGAGAGAGAGAGAGAGAGAGCCCAGTGCGAAAAGGGCAGCAGCTTTTGCATAAGTCTCCCCTGCCAGGTCGCAGCCTCTCCATCATCAAGACTTCTGCAGTGCTTCCTCGTGGCCACCCGTGGGTAACTGGGCATCTTGCGGTCTTAGGCTAAACTGTGGGGGATCTCATAGCAGCAGAAGGCCCAAGAGGTACGGAGCTATGGCCCACCGGCGTGTGGACATGCTCTGGCTCTGTACCAACTCCTGCCCCCTCCCCCCAGCCACCCTGGGGTAATTGGGCGGCTCGGAGGAGGTGGGCTTTGCCAGTCCTCCTCCCAGATAGACCCACCGGCAACGTTTCAATAAATGGATATGCTGGGGGGAGGGGTGTTGTCCCTCCTACCCAGCAAGCAAGGCAAATGTCGGGGTGCAGGATTGGAACGAGAGTTACTTGTCCCGCCTGCACCCCAGCAGGCGCCAACCCACCATGAAGCTTGTGGGACATAGCCTTCAGGAACCCCACAGGCGGATGGGCGGCCCCACAGCCCGCCGACCCCCTTTATTTAGGGCAGCGTCGACGGGGGCGGCAGAGGTGGCGTGCACCTGGAGTGACCGCCCGAGGCTTAACCTCAGGCGTGCTTTCCGGGTAGGCGCTTGTGGCAGGATGAGCGGTTACCTCTGCTATCGCGGGAATTGAAGCGACTGGGAGTTGAGGTGGCTGCCCTCTCAGAGGTGAGAAGACCTGGTAGCGGCACGATCAGTGTTGGTAGGTACACCTACTACTGGTCGGGCCGCAGCGATGGTCACCATCTCCAGGGTGTAGCCATAGCCATCTCCAGTTGACTTCAGCCGTCGGTAGTTGAGGTGACACCGGTTGATGAGTGTATTATGGCATTGAGACTGAAGCATGCTTTTGGCTTCATGTCTCTTATTGCTGTATACGATCCTACCGATGTATGTAAAATTGATGTGAAAGAGGCGTTCTACGCCAAACTCGTATCTGTGGCAGACAATTGATATTCGCATTGTTCTGGGCGACTTCAGTGTGGTATCCGGCTGTGACCGAGCTGGCTATGAGATGTCTGTCGGCTCCCATGGCTCGGGAGCTGATACCAGTAGTGAGAATAGCCTTCTTCTCCGGGACTACAGCACTGACCATAGGCTGGTTGTGGCTACCATGCGTGTCTACTTCAAAACTCCCAGTACCTCCAGTGACCACCCTAAGGTGTTTCACCTGGACAGACTAAGGGAGGAGGAGTGTGCCTGTGGGTTCACTATGGCAATCATTGACCAATTCACAGAACTCGACAACCTGACAGACCCAGTTGCTCTGTGGGAGCTCTTCAAGCGCGTAACACTCAAAGCAGCTCAGGAGTCCATTGCCGTACGCCCGAGGGCAAGGCAGAATT
>NC_051424.1:17654969-17662469 GCF_015228065.2 Penaeus monodon
GCCTACCCCTTGCCTCGCATTGATGGATGCACTCACTGGGGTTCAATGGTTTTCCACACTGGACCTCAAGTCTGGATACCATCAAGTGGAAGTGGCAGAGGAAGATAAAGAGAAGACTGCTTTCTCCTTTGGTCACGGGCTGTGGCACTTTAATGTCATGCCCTTCGGTCTGTGTAATGCCCCTGGATGTTTTGAATCCCTAATGGAACAAGCACTGGAGGGGTTGTTGGTTTTTGGGAACACCTATGAGGAGGAACTGGAGTGCCTGAAAGAGGTGCTATGTCGTCTCAAAGCCTATAACTTAAAACTCAGCCCCAAGAAATGCACCCTTTTCCATACAGTAGTACCATTTCTGCGACATGTGGTGGGCAGACAAGGAGTGCGGACAGACCCACTGAAAGTGTCAGCAGTGGAAGGCTGGCCAGTGCCAAGGAATGTAACAGAGCTGAGAAGTTTCCTGGGGCTGTGCACATACTACAGGAGATTTGTGCAAAGTTTTGCCACCATAGCCATGCCACCGTATAAGCAAACTAGGAAGGGAACTGGTTTTGTGTGGGACGAGACATGCCACCAAGCCTTTGCAGCCTTGAAGCGAGCATTAGTAGAGGCACCAGTATTACCATACCCAGACCCCAGCTTCTCCTACATCCTGGAAACAGACGCCAGCCAAGAAGGCTTTGGCGCTCTCTTATCACAGCTCAGAGATGGTCAGGAGTACGTGGTAGCCTACTACAGCTCCAAGTTTTCCAAGCCTGAGAAAAATTATTGTGTCACTCGCAAGGAACTGGCAGCCGTGATGAAAGGACATGCCCACTTCCACCACTACATGTATGGGGCGCAGTTTACCATCCATACAGACCACACTGCCCTGAGATGGTTAAAGACCTTGAAAGAACCAGAAGGCCAATTAGCAAGATGGCTTGGGAAGTTGGAACAATACAACTACTAGGTCGTGCATCGGGCTGGACGTGCTCACAGTAATGCTGACAGCCTCAGCCGCCGTCCCTGTGAACCTGACTGTGTTCACTGCTCTCGTTGTGATCCTGAGATCATCTTGGTGCTTAGTGAGAGTGTAACTGACACTGACAAGAGGTGGAGGGAAGACCAGCGGAAGGACCAGGATCTAGCACCAATTATTCAGTGGCTTGAAGAGGTTAAGGAACGGCCACAGTGGGAGGCCATATCCCTGGAAAGCTCAGTCACCAAGTGCCTTGTAGATCAGTGGGAGGCATTGCGCCTGCAGGATGGCATATTACAGTGGAGTTGGTTGGATACTACCGGAAAGCAACAGTGGTTAATAGTGGTGCCACTATCTCGACATGAGGAACTGCTGAGAGAAATGCACAATGGGAAGACCAGTGGCCACCTAGGGATCAAGAAGACAATGGAGAAGTTGCAGCAGCACGTTTACTGGGTTGGCCTGTGTCGGGATGTCCAGGAGTATTGCAAGAATTGAGAGCTTTGTGCAGCAAAGAAGGGGCCTGCACAAAAGACACATGCACCCCTGCAGCTGTACCAGGCTGGGGCACCCATGGAACGCATGGCCGTGGACATCGCTGGTCCTTTCCCCTGCACTGAAAGGGGAAACAAATATATCTGTGTGGCCATGGATTACTTCTCAAAGTGGCCAGAGGCGTGTGCCCTTCCCAACCATGAAGCAGAGACGGTTGCAGAATTCCTGGTGACACAATTCTTCACTCGATTTGGGGTTCCAGGGGAGTTACATTCCGACCAGGGCCGAGAATTCGAGTCTCGGGTCTTTAAGGAATGTTGTCGCCTTCTTGGGGTCCACAAAACCCACACCACTCCACTCCGACCCCAAAGTGATGGCATGGTGGAGAGATTCAATGCCACCCTTGTCACACAACTAGCTAAATATTGTGAGGAGGACCAGCACGACTGGGATGAGTGGGTCCCGTACATGCTGATGGCGTACCAGGCAGCTGAACACGAGGCCACAAGGTTCACACCATCTTGTTTGATGTTCGGCCGTGAAATCCGTCTCCTAGTCGACCTAGCAACAGGATAGCCATTGGATGAAGGACTGCCTGCACTACACACCGAATACGTGAGGACCCTGTAGCATCGCATGGAGGAGACCAGGCACCGAGCAAGTCAACACCTCAAGATGGCAGATGTGGCGGCGGTATAACGAACGGGCCAGGGACGCAATGTACTGCCCCGGGGACCAGGTGTGGTTTCACAACCCACTCCGGAGGCCTGGGAAGTCACCGAAGCTCCAGAGTCCTTACACTGTGACAGAGATGATATCTGACGTCACCTACCGCATTGCACCTTCGGGATCCAGCCAGAAAACCAAGGTGGTCCACGTGGACAGACTATGGAGGTACTCTGGGGAGGGTGTGTTCACATGGGGCCCTCGTGTTGGCGACCATGACAGCATGACAATGCGATGGTTTGTGATGGTGACACAAGTGTGGGAAGTGATGGTGCAGTGAACGGTGATATTGACACTGGAGATGATGAAGGCATAGGAGGTTTGGTGGAGGCTGACACTTACGTAGCAGTCAGGCCACAGCGTCAGAGGTGGCCTCCTGTGTGGTTGGCTAACTATGACATGTAGAAAGTGTATACATTTTTGTTTTTCTTTTTGAAATGTTACCTTATTCTTTCATTGGATTTCTATGTATTCTTATCCTGTTTATTTCACTTTATGACTTGTATGTAGGATAGTATACAATTTTCTTTTGATAATATTTTGCTATTTCAATGGGGAAGGATAGTGTTACAGAAATGCATTTGTAATTATGTATGTATATGTGTTGTTAGCGGTGGAAAAGCATGCCAAACCAAGTGTTGCGTAATTGGCTGGTCGCAGGGTGGCGGCGAGACTCCGGCGCGGTGATTGGCTGCCTGAGTGTGACTGACTGGCGGGAGGTGCGAAAGAGGAGCAGTGTGTGAGCGAGTCCTGTGGCTACACCTGTGCGTGTGTGTGTGTGAAGTGACCGCCCTTCCCCAACATGACCCGTTTCGTCACTAAAAACTGTGGACTGCAATAAACCGTGGATTGCTACCTACCTGTCATTTCATATCCCCGCCATCCCCGTGAACACTCGTCAGAGGCTGTTCACTGAACCCAGTAGGACAGGCAGTAAAGGAGTGCAGCATCCTGACACAGTAAGTTGCGTGAGACACCTGGCTGTGTGTGTGAGCCGCACCACAATGGGCATCAGAAGAAGAGAAGAAGGGAGGAAGGGGGTTACATGACAATGTATATATATATTTATATATGTGTGTGTGTAAGCATGTTCACACACACACACACACACACACACACACACACACACACACACACATATATATATATATATATATATATATATATATATATATATATATATATATATATATGTATATGTATATATATATATATATGGCTGTCACGGTGGTCTAGTGGTTAGAGCACTGGACTCCGACCTTCATGGTCCCGAGTTCAATTCTCCGTCACGGCAGTCGTAAAAATGCCTGAGCTCTGACTGCTTGCTCGCTCGGACTGCTTCTCGACCTTGAGAATTCAAAACGTAGGTGCCGTAGGGGAAGTCACCACTGTGGCATAGGTGTTAAACGCCGAACCGCGGTTGATTAGGAAAGGCATCCAATCAGGGAAGGGTGTGACTGCCAAATATCCTCTCAAATAAGGAATTGGAAGCGGCCGATTTCCTGCTATAAATGGCTATTAAAAAAAAAAAAAAAAAAAAAAAAAAACACATACACACACATAGATACACACACACATATATATATATATATATATATATATATATATATATATATATATATATATATATATGTGTGTGTGTGTGTGTGTGTGTGTGTGTGTATGTATATATAGATATATATATTTGTTTGTATATATTTTTTTAGCTTTATGCCATGGTGATTTGGTTCTGGCAGATATCTTTTATGGCCGGATGCCTTTCCTGACGCCAAACTTTCCCCACTCACCCGAACCCCGAAGCAGCACCGACTTGGGTTGTCTTGCCCACCCACTGGTTAGATAGGCGATCAAAGTGAAGTTCCATGCCCAAGGGAACAACGTGCCGGCCGGTGACTCAAACCCTCGGACTCAGATTGCCGTCGTGACTGTCTTGAGTCAGATGCTCTAACCACTCGGCTACAGCGGGTCTCTATGATTTATATATATATATATATATATATATATATATATATATATATATATATATATATATGTATATATATATATGTATACATGTGTGTAATGAAAGGCAGCCCAACCCCGTGGCCACGTCCCTCGAGGACTGCTTCAAGAGCATCATGCACGTGCTGGACTTGACCGTGGAGAAGAGGCCGAGAGCGGAGGTGGCAAGCATTCTGGCTCAGTTCTGCACCAGCACGGGCCTGCTCGTCGTGACCATTCCGGAGCTTAGGAGGTACACGAAACAGCAGTACATGGTGACGGCAAGGAATCCAACTTAGAGTGATCAAGCACGCCGAATCTGTCGAAGTTTAAGGGTCTTCTGCTGGAGGTCATGAAGACGAGGGCGCTCGGTGGGTGCTCGTCGAGGGCGCTCGTCGAGGTGCAGGCCACCACGGCCGGCACCTCGATGGCTTCTACCCCGATATCCTGTGTCTCTTGGTCACTGAGGCCGCCCCGCCTGGCAAGCGCCCTCGCGAGGACGAGGACGAGCGGTAGAAGACGAGGCAGACTCCAGGCGAGGAGCAGGTCACTCTCCAGCCGGGGCAGATCGCCCAGGCACCTGAGAAGAAGCGCGCAAGCGGAGACCAAGTGCAGGTCGCTCTGCATATATATATATATACATATATATATATATATATATATATATATATATATATATGTGGGGCCGCGGTGACCGAATGGTTAGAGCGTCGGACTCAAGACTGTCACGACGGCAATCTGAGTTCGAGGGTTCGAGTCACCGACCACCGCGTTGTTTCCCTTAGGCAAGGAACTTCACCTCGATTGCCTGCCTAGCCACTGGGGGACCAAGTCAGCCCAAGTCAGTGCCGGGTAAATAGAGATGGTGACTCGGAAAAAAACAAAAAAAAAAAAAACACCGGGCGGAGGGCAGGGGCAAGCCGCCGCTCTAGATTGCCAACAAAAATCATGGAAGCACATGATCGTCAAGGCCGCGGTGGTCGAATGGTTAGAGCGTCGGACTCAAGACTGTCACGACGGCAATCTGAGTTCGAGGGTTCGAGTCACCAACCGCCGCGTTGTTTCCCTTAGGCAAGGAACTTCACCTCGATTGCCTACCTAGCCACTGGGTGGCCAAGCCAGCTCAAGTCAGTGCTGGTCCCAAGCCCGGATAAAATAAAAGAGAATGATTACCTAAAAAGGTAACACCGGCACTCTCCGTGGAAAAGAACTGGGGACCGTACCACGTACTCACTCCAAGAACATCACAACGTGAAAACTGCAATTGAGTATCATGCTGTGACCACGGCGGCTCAGACATGAACCTACCGTTAAATGATGATACATGTGTGTGTGTGTGTGAGTGTGTGTGTGTGTTTGTCTTCTCCTCATCTCTGTTCCTATGCGGGGTCACCACTGTAAATGAGCTTTCTCTATGTATTCCTGTTGTTAACCAGCACTACATTTATATTCTCCTCCCTAAGATCTTTATTTATACAATATTTCCATCGTGTTCTAGGTCTTTCTCATCTTCTGGTTCCTTGTACCTCCATTTCCATGACTTCTCTTCCTACGTGATCTTCTCCCGCTCTTCTCAAATGGCGAACCATCTTAGTCTTGTCTATTGAATCTTCTTAGAAATTTCCACTACTTCCACTGTACCTCTGATGCAGTCATTTCTTATTCTATCTCTCCTTGTGACTCCAACCATTCATCATAACATCTTTGAATTCTGAAATTAACTTCCTTATCCATTCTGGCAGTTTCATCGACCATTGAACCTAGATATTTAAAGGTTCGAGCTCTTTTCAAGTTCTCTCCACCTAGCTTTATTGGGACTAGTTGGTCGCCATCTATATCTGTGGTGAAATATTGGACCTGCTTATTCTCATTCCTCTGCTTTCTAAAACAAACCTCCATTCTTCTACTTTCCACTCTAGCACTCTTCTACCTTCTGCCACTAGCACAATATCATTAGCGTACAATACGCACCATGGTGGTTCTCATTTTCCATGGTGACATCAAACACTATATTGAATAGCAGTGGGATAAGTGCCGATCACTGGTGTAAGCCGACCTTTACTTTGAAGTGTTCCGTCATGCCCACTGTGCTCCTAACTCTCGTTGTCACGTCCTTGTAGCATTCCTGGATCATTCTTACATATTTTTCTTGTACTCCTCGCTCTCGTAACCCTCTCCAGACTTCTTGGCATGGCACTCGCTCATAGGCTTTCTCTTAGTTGATGAAAACCATATGCTGCACTCTTTGCTTCTCCTGGTATTTCTCCATGGTTTGCCTGAGAGAGAAAATACCGTCAACTGTTCCAATCCCTTTCATAAAACTAAGTTGCTGTCGGCCAATGCGCACTACTTGTCTAAGTCGCGAGTCCATAATCCTTTCCAGTAGTTTCAAAGGGTGAGACATCAGCTTAATACCCTGATAGTTCTCACAACTCTGAATATCTCCTTTCTCTTTGAAGATTGGTATCAAAGTACTTTCCACTTTTTTGGTATTGCTTCTCTTTCCATTATCTCTTTCATCAAGCCATGCAAGATGTCAACTCCTTCTTCTCCCAGAGCTTTCCCTACTTCCACTGGTATGTCATCGGGTCCCATAGCTTTTCCATTCCTTATCTTCTTTGGTGCAGCATTCACCTCTTCTCTAGTTATTTCAGCTATTTCTTGATCATTCGGCTCTCCATCTCCTCTCAAATATCTATCATTTTCTTCATTTCGCAGCTTTTGAAAATACTGCTTCCATCTTATCAACATGTCTCTCTCTTTTATCAGCACACTTCAATGTTCGTCCTTCGCTCCCATATGTGTGTTAAATTTTTCATACTCTTATTTCTACTAACCTGAATATCTTCGCCTGTCCTTATTTAGTGTCTAATTTTTCATACGGATGGTCATATGCTTCTAATTTTGCGATGGCAACTGTTTTCTGAGCTTCCTTGCAACATTGGTTATATGCTGCTGTCTCCATCTAGTTTACTTTCTTCCCATTTTTTCTTGGCTTTCTTCTTAGCACTCACTTTCATTTGTACTTTTTCATTAAACCACCAAATTTCCTTATTTTCCCAAACCTTTCCACTACTCTCACCCAGTATTTCCTTTCCAGTTCTTAATATAATACTGTTTGCATCATTCCACCAGGCGTTCACATCTACCATATCGTGGCTCAGCTCTTTTAGAATTCGGTCTTTGACGTGTGTTGGAAATCGTTTTCCTTTAGTGTAAACCCTTTTATCCTTATCTGAGTTGTAGTTTTCCTTTTCTGCTTCTGCGAGACAGCTATGGTGAGATCAATGACAACAAGCAGTACTGCTCAGTCATATGATCTCCAGGTATTAATCTGCAGT
>NC_051424.1:17670091-17685091 GCF_015228065.2 Penaeus monodon
AACATACACTGTTTGGAGACCCCCTTCCTTCTTCAAAAGCGTACAAAAAAGTTTGATTTCCAGGAAGCTTATTTTATTATGTCAGAGCTGAGACAAAAAAGCTGAGACAAACCCACGTAAGTGTTGATTATAATTTGCGTGTAAGCACCATATGCCTGGTCCATGTGCGTCTGTACTTGGCAGGAGAGACTAGGGCCGTGGTTCCACGGAGTATCAAAAAGCGATCAGACAATTTCTCCATTTTGAAAAAGTGTCACTGTCCCCCCCCCCCCAGCGTACAGTTTGTACCTTTGATAATACTGAACTGTGAACACCACCCCTTGTCTGTAGAATTCAATAAAAGAAAGCACATTTTTGTAGGAAGTTAATAAATCAAATGGCGGTCAAATCCAAGATGGCTGCCATGTCACATTAGAAAAATGCATAAAAAGTAATTTAATATAGCAACATGTATGTCTGGTAACATAATGATTAAAACTTAAAGGTCTATGGTGAAGATATTGGTTGGTTCTAAATAACCTAATGTGTATATCTTAATGAAATAAGAAAAAATGTCAAATGTAACATTTTATTTATTCTGTTATCTGATCTAGAAACTGAGATATAAGATTTTATGGTTTCTGATTATGTCGCTTCCAGCCATCTTAATGTTTTTACTTCCTGCATAGAACTGCATGCTGTTGTTGAATTCTACACCTTAAAATTAAGCACAATGGACATTTTATTTAGTGTGCTAACTTATTTAGAAATACAGATGATGGACTCCGCGGTTTACGGCATGTCATTGGCGGCATCTTGGATTTTGGCCGCCATATTAAAATTTCTTCATGCCTCTTTGCTTATCTGAAAGAGCATGCTCTGAAGTGTATATAGCCAAGTGGTATGTTTGTGTCACAGTCTGAATGATTTTTCTCTTATCCAGTACACTGTAAAAGGTTATTTTCCCATATGAAAGTAAAAGGCTTGTTCATGTAAACAGTCTTCTCCTAATTCATTTGCCAAGCACTATCTGCATTCTGCAAAACCTTCACTCCATGCCCGATCGTTAATAGTCGCTCCTGGCATCTCCCACCTAAAGAAATGTTACTTCCTGCCGTCAGCCACCCATGAATCGCTGTTATCTAACTGCCTAGGTCACGTTTTTCGTATTAAAGGCATACTCTCGTACTCATTTCGTTGTAATAATGGCCTTCCGATCAACTCGTTCATTCTCATAGCCACCATGTGCAGGTAACTAGTACAAATGTATATCTTGAAAGCTGGTATCACCGCAAGCCATTCCGAACTTCCCTCGGGTCCTCGGAAAAGGCCGGAGAAAGAAGACAATAACAATCGAGTTCATGCTCACCTCAGTCTTCACTTCACCCGTTACTCGGATTTCGAACCATCTTTAAGTTTGTATGTCACTTTGGGATACAATCACCATCATTATCGTAAGTACTGTATTTTGTGCATTTTTGTTAGCTAGAGTCGAGGAGCATTTCAGGTACGGCAACGCATTGTGTGTATGTGTGAAATCTGCTCTTATTATGGCACACATTTACATTTGTGGATTGCTCTGAATTGAGAATGACTGCCAAAGCCAAGTTAGCATTAAAAGTTTAGCGATGTTTTACTTAAATGCAGGCATGCATATGTTTTCATCATTCATCAAAGCTCATAATGTGTTGAGGCCTTTTTTACTATTATAATCATTATAATAAATTTTTTTCCCTCACCAATATCACCATCTTCATTATAAAGCATATTGTCAGTGCTGATGGCATAGCTTAGTATTAGTACTGTTTATCGCATTATTGTTCTAACCACTGTTTATGAACTAACAACACACACACGCACGAAGTCAGATTTGGAATTCCGTTTCGAACAGCAAGACAGAGTACATCATTGCGTGTTTAGTCCCTGGCTATTCCGTATCGTTTGAACATTTAAAAGTCACTAATTTCTAAAATATTCATAAATGATTTTTGGGTAGAAACTCATCCATCATATGTTGAATTACATTTACATTATGAATATTATTAATATCATTAGATTAGTCTTTTATTTTGCCATTCTTCTTGTTATCCGGAGATTACGTATCAAAATTAATATAGACCGTAATTAATTTCTATTTATTTTCCAAAAAAAATAATAAAGTAAATTTGTATACCAAGATACGTATGAGTTTAAGATATACCTCTCCGAGGTAAATTCAATATAAACAAGGGATTGTTTTTACGTTGAAGCTCGTAACTCATGGTCTTCCAGACTTTAATATTACTTACAATACAGTGCAGTGATTTATTTTATAGTTGCCCTGATGTTACTAACACAATTTCAAAATGAATATACAGTGTAATGTTTTTAGTAACATTGCTTGTAAATTGTGGCCATGAACTATGTACCTTCAAGACTATGTCTTTCTGCATCGCGTCTACCACCCCCATATTCAAATACATATGGAATGACTTTTGTAATAATGATGATGTTAATAAAATGACAATTCTGATATTTAAATAATTTATTTGAATAACATTATCTATACAAAAATATAATGCATAACCTAATGAGGGGATTTTGAATTAACCCAGGAAGACTCTCAGGGAAGAATCTCAACGTGAAATTACAAAAGTATCTGAGAATTTCCTTGCCTCAAATCCGCATACAGAACATAGCTTTTTATTTAATTTGAAAACGAACTTTTAAAAAGAGCATTTTGAATAATACAAGAATATATATGTACACATAAATAGAGATAAAGACAAAAATAATTTAATACAATATATTATATATATATATATATATATATATAGTATATATATATATATATATATATATATTGTGTGTGTTGTGTGTGTGTGTGTGTGTGTGTGGTGTGTGTGTGTGTGTGTGTGTGTGTGTGTGTGTGTGGTGTGTGACAATGTATAAACACGGTATCATCAAAAGAGAATTTTTCTTAAATTCACATTCCAGTCAGCATGTCTATTTTGCTTTCAATATTTTTTGACTGCTGGTAGAGCGTTCATGGGTGTCTGGGTGCCTTGATGACATTGTAGAAAATGTTCACAAAGGGTGTGGAAATGCCAGATATCTTGGGTGGTGACCAATTTGTAGTGGAAATGTTTGTCGTTGTTGTTGCGAACACTATTTTTTATTGTTCAGACACTGGTCAGTCATGTATGTACTATGGACCTTTATCATTCTTTTTCTATGACGTGTCTTGTTCCTTTCTTTTTCTGGGGTTTCTTCCAGGCTGTACATTTTTTGATGTGGCCACACAAGGCCATCTGATGAACTGCTTTTCTGTTTTAGTGCAATCACTGTGTCCACTAATGTTTGGCAATGGTGTCACTGCATTCAGTGACTACGCTGTTTTCCTTGTTATTTTAGGTAGGGATGTCTGAGTTGCTAAAAAAGGTCCTATACCTTGAGTGGTGGGGCAGCCTTAACCCTGGCTGTCATGGGGAAGCCTATCATCGTGGACTGGGGGGCGGGAGCAGCTTTGACCCGCGCTGTCGAGGGGCCCGTTTCCTAAGACGGAGGTCCAGTTACCCTGGGAAGGTGGCACGATACCCTGGGCCAAAGGTCCCGGTTCACTTAGGTGTAAGAGCTCGAGCTAGCTGTCCGAGAAAGCACCGGGGAAACCCCCTGTCTGGCCCCCTTCGACCCGCGGAGGGGTTGCGGGACCATGGGACGGCATGGTTTGCTGAGCTGTTTGGCAAAAAGACGTCCGATCGTTAAGCCGGATAGACCCAGAGAATAGATCCGTTGACCGGCACATTCGATTATGTTTACATGTGTGCAACACATGTACAATCATTCTATCTATCTATCTATCTATCTATCTATCTTTATCTATCTATCTATCTATCTCAGTCTCTATCTCTCTTTCACACACACACATAAACACTTACATGAGTATGCACTCGCCCGTATACCCGAACCATTCGTTCACGAATAGGCATCAATATCATCCAGTAAGATGTAGATAATCATATATGCAGTCATGCAAATTGCAGTATTATAATTTCATAGTTTACAACTTGTCTGATCTGTGTGTTCGCTCAGCACTAATTACACCTCAAAGTATCATTTTACACATTTCTCGTCGATTCTTAGTGTTCAGTGAAGAACTAACTTATGATTAAGGTAAGTAATATTAGCATTTAGCTGCAAAGGACTAGATGTGGGCATTGGTTAAATGTTTTGCATGGACACACTTGTCATTTACAGCTGAAGGATAGATGATGTGAACAGTCGTAAATGTTTGGCTTGCTAATTTAATATACATATGTGTGTGTGTGTGTGTGTGTGTGTGTGGGGGGGGTGTGGTGTTGTGTGTGTGTGGGGTGTGTGTGGTGTGTGTTGTTGTGTGTTGTTTGTGTGTGTGTGTGTGTGTGTGTGTGTGTGTGTGTGTGTGTGTGTGTGTGTGTGTGTGTGTGATGCACACACACACACACAGTATTATATATATAAAGATAGATAGATAGATAGATATACATATATACACTTCCATACATATATATGTATATTTGTGCATATAGTGTGTGTGTGTGTGTGTGAATGTGTGTGTGTGTATGTAAATATGTTTGTGTGTGTGTAGGTATATGTGAGTCTGTGTTTGTGTATGTGTATTATGAAATCTTAATTATTTCATAATGTCAATTATAGGATATATCTAATACTCTTTAATTAGTTACCTCATGAGCAAATGATTATTATGGAATGCATTTATCGTTCATTCCATATAATCAGTGAGACTGAAATATCACTGGCTTATCATATTTTTTCTAGCTTTTATTCTTGTCTACTGAAGGGAAAGTGTGAGTCACTGGCAAATAAATGGAAACAATTGAAAAATAAATTCACTATTTATTTGTTATTCATTTAGCACTTAATACCTATTTGTTAATGAATGGTGTTCTACACATCGACCCAACACAATCACCTTCCGTATTACGGGTTAATCCTCTCATTATATCGTAGCACAATAGTTCTCTAACACAGTCACTTCACGAATAGTCACTTTACGGAGAGTCATTTCTCTGCCCTAACTCGCATATTTTCTTGCTGAACTTGTATTACTTTAGTCTTACTTGTTCAGTACCTCGATAGTTTATGACACGTATCAGAGGGAATTAGCTTCTGGGGGAAATAGCACATCAGTTCAGTTTATATATCACTATTCTGGATTTTTCTTGTTATCTTAGTTTCACTCTGACATTTTTTATATTTAAAGGTTTACTTTTTTTCGTCTGAAAAATGAATAGTTATTTTCTTGTCATATTGGAAATGAACTGTTGTTCAACATTTAAAGTTTTTTGTTCTGTAATGAGCCTAAGGATTATCTGGATTTACTGAGTGATGCTGTAACACACACATAGCCACACGCACACAGAAATACATGTATAAGTATGTATATATGTGTATATGTATATGCATAACGTTTAAATCTTTACTAGATCGTATGCATTCATATAATCTATCTACCTGTCTGCATGTAATCACAAAGGTAGAGCAGTGAGCGAACGAAGCATTAAACAAAAATAATTTCTCGCTGAAACTGAACCGCTTTCCTCAGACCGTTTCGCCGCAAGAAACAGATGAACGGATGGAAGGAAATCAATGGTGCTTCCAAATTGCTTCCGAAGGCCGCAATTTATGGCACTGCATTCCACTCACTAAATTTTAGGTGGGTATATAGGTACATGGGAAACTTTTCGTCGAACGTATATACATGTAATCCACATAAGCAGTAGTCATAGCCATATCTGTCCATCGATTTATTTGCCTACAGATCTGTCTATCCATCAACCAATCTATCCATTTACCTATCTATGTATGTACATATCTATAACTACCTATTTATCTAACTACCTATCGACCTGTCTATCCGTTTCTCTATCTATTTATCTATTTTACCTATCTATATATGTACATATCTATACCTACCTATCTATCTAACTATCTACCGATCTGTCTGTCTATCTATTTATCCATCTATCTGTGTATCTAAACCTGGAGATAATAATTTCCGAAAGTATTTCGAAAAAGGAACACGCGAGAGGCGGCAAAGCCTGGACGGCCAGCAGTCGGAAGAGGCAAGGAAGGGAGGACGACGCATTGCTGCTGCTTCTTCCTGATGCCTCCGATGCGGACGGCGCCAAGCGTGTTGCTTTCAGGATTCCAAGAGTATATATACTTTACATACATAGCTAAAATACATGCATACATGTATGTGTGTGTGTGTGTGTGTGTGTGTGTGTGTGTGTGTGTGTGTGTGTGTGTGTGTGTGTGTGTGTGTGGTGTGTGTGTGTTGTGTGGGGTTGTGTGTGGGTTGGTGTGTGTTGTGTGTGTACATTATATATATATTTTTATATATATATATATATATATATAAAATATGTGTGTGTGTGTGTGTGTGTGTGTGTGTGTGTGTGTGTGGTGTGTGTGTGGTGTGTGGTGTGTTTGCGTGTGTGTGTATGTTTGGCGTGTGTGTACATTATAATATATATATATATATATAATATTATTTTATATATTATATATATATATAATTATATATATAGTTATATATATATATAATATATATATATATGTATGGTGTGGGGTGTGTGTGTGTGTGTGTGTGTGTGTGTGTGTGTGTGTGTTCTTTTGCTACATTTTTTTCCCATTTTTATATGGGGTCGCTGTATCCCGAAGGTCTTTTGATATTCCATCTTTTCACCGGATTTTTGTTCTTCCCCGTTCCCTCTCACCCTCGATTTCCATACCCATTATCCTTTTACTCGCAAAATCCTCTTCTCTCCGCATCACATGACCATACCACTGTACCCTCCTTTCCTGCAATATCTTTGATATATCTGCTACCTTTTCTGTGGCCCTTATGGTCTCGTTTCTAATCCTATCGTTTTGGTTACTCCACACATCCACCTGAGCATCCGCATTTCTGTTGCTTCTAATTATCATTTTTTTTCGCCGTCCTATGACACAAGACACCCGATGTTTTCCTCCAGTTTGCCCATGCTAATCGGATTCTGTGGTTTAACTCTAAATTCATGTCCACATTCTAGCTTCCTCTCAACTTCGAGCTTTGACGTACCTACCAAAACGATATCATCCGCAAAGAGCATACTCCATGGTACATCCTCCTTTACTTCGTTGACTAATACATCCATTACTAGGTCAAAGAGGTATGGGCTAAGCGCTGACCCTTGATGCAATCCTACTTGTACACTTATGTTTTCTGTCAGTCCTACACTGCTTCTTACTTGTATTGTACATCCCTCTACATATATTTTATCAACCTTACATATTTTTTAGCAACTCCCTTTTCCCGCATGGGTGTCCATATCTCTTGTCTAGGTACTCAATCATAAAACCTTTTCTAAGACTATAAACACTAAGTGTAGATCTTTTGTTTTCTGCATAGTCCCCATCATTTCCCCTAATAAAAAGTGGCTCTGCCTTTATGTGTCCCCCTTAATCTTTCCCCCGGTATTTCCACAAGCTGTACATCCCTTTCCCTTATATATTGGAACTAGTGTTTTTTCCCCCCAAAACCGGGTTTTTTTCTCTTGTTGGTAAATTTCGTAACAGTCAATGGGATGTCAAACCCCCTTGTCACCCAGGCGCTTCCACGCTTCAGTTGGGATCCCATCAGGTCCCACGGCTTTCCCATTCTTCATCTACATCAATGCTTTCTTTACCTCAAATCCTGATAAATCTGGCTCGATCTCATTTGGTGTTCTATGGTCTCTAGGGCTTCTGAGATTTTCTTCATTTAATAGGTCACAAAAAAGCTCTTTCCGTTCTTACTTTAATATCACTTTTCCCCTTGTTAGTACACTCTCATTGTTATCTTTATTTTTTTTAAATAGGGAAAATTTTTAGATGCTTTGTCCCTTTGTAAATTTTAAGATGTTTTTCCCGTTCTCTTTGGTTTCCAGATCTTTTATAAAAATTTTTCATTTTTTTGCCTTTGCCCTTGCTATGCTTCCGCCCCTTTATTGCCTCGTACTTTTTCAGTTCCTATTTACATGGTTCGTCTTTTCCGTATTATTTCTTGTATCTCCTGTTCACCTCAGTTTCTTTTATTGGTGTCTTGTTTCCCTGTTGTTTACTATTTATTTCCCACCACTCATTTACATCCTCTCTCAATTGTATTTCTCTAATCACGTTTTCTTTGAATCTGGTTTTCATTTCGTTCTTTTATAGCTCCCACCACTTGAGCTTGGGTATTCCCTTTCTTTCCTCTGTTCTCTTTTTGTAACATAAAGTCACACACTCACAGTTTGTGTTGGATGTCTACAGTTTCCTCATAAATTATTTTGCAGTCTTGAACGTCTCTCAGATTCTTTCTCCTACAGAATAAATAATCAATGTGACACCCTTCCTCCACTACTATGTTTCGTATCTATGCTTCTTGAAGAAAGTAGAAACTATTGCTAGGTCGTATGCTATTGCAAAATCTATTATGTATTCTAGATACAATCCTCGAGTCTGTTCTTATATGGCCATTTAGATCACCTCCTATGACTAACTTTTCATCCCCGCTGATAAGCATTTCGTCCATGGCACGACAGAACTTTAGCTTTTCTTCCTCCTCATGACCTGACTGTGGCGTATATACACTAACAATATTAATTATTTCTTCTGCTAGGGCTACTTTAACTTTCATAATCCGACTGCCCAATCGTTTGACTTCAACTACTTTGTCTTTCGTAACACTACTAAGGAAAACACCTACACCATTTCTATGAATCTGAGCGTGTCAGAACAGAGACGTTGAGAGCATTCGGTCGTTTTTTTTATGCCAATGAAAAATTAAAGGGGGAAAAACTTTACTCCTCCACGCCGGTGCCACGTGTCACGATCATGAACCATGACTAACCCAACCGCAGATTCGCCTGTCAGCCATCGCTTAGGGGTTCAGATGGAGCTCTTGGGAGTCTTACTAACAGTGAAATAGGTAAAGAAATTTTAATTACCGGTGTTTAAAAAAAAACTGCACACGCACACACACGCATATGACTGGCTCCCCAAGGCTTTTCCTCAGTTGATTTCATATTGAGTTAACCTCCTTTGTTCTTCTATCTTATGCTCTGGGAAGTAGAATACAGCTAGGAGAATAAAGAAACACGTTCACCGATTTCCATATATATTCTATATTGTATACATACACAAAGAAACCAACATTATTCTTTAAAAGAGGTCAGCGTGGGGTCGCCAAGTCAATACCGGGCCATCCTGCAGAAGATTTGGGTTATTTTGTGAATAAAACCATGTATTTGCAAATTTTTAAAGTCACGCGTTCACGCCGCCAATAATATATTGTTCACGCCAATTTCTAAGTCAACATTATTTAAACATTCCGTATTGTAAACAAGAAATTCGCCCAAAACATATACTAATTCAGCGTTTGCTGTCAAAAATCCAAACCCTCAGCTCTTGCTCCGGTTGACATCAACGTTTGATTATAAAGCGATTAAACTGAACCAGGAATCTACTAACAAATGCTTGACTGAATGTGGCAAGTCTGAAATCTTTCAACAGTAGCTCACACACACACACTTAACGCCCATTTTTTGCCCTCCCTCTCCATTCCTTCGTTTCCATCTGTGTTTTACCTCAGTTCTTTAGATCCTGGCAACTTGCAGTTGCAAAAAGCAAGCTTTTCATAAGGGATTTCCTACTTTTAAAATTTTCGCTTTACATAAGGCCCAAGGATCTTTTTACAGTCGATCATACATAATTATCATTCCTCGACCTTGCTAAAGGGACCAAAAAAAGGTCAGCGTCTGCGCGTTCCAGAAGAAAACCATTTGATCCTGACAAATTTAGATCATGTGTAACCTACCATGATATCAACGAATCGAACTGGGGGGTAACTTCCGTTGGGAATTATTAAACTCTGTGTTACTATAGATTCAAAGTACTGTGTTCAGAAATAATTACCAACTCTATCCTTGAATAGGCCCAGGCAAATTGTTATTTGGTGGGACATAGTGGCATGAACAGATGTAGCTCATATTCGAACTTGTTTATATTATAAAATAGTTTTATAAGTATATAATTGAATATTTAGAAAAGTGAAAACAATAAAAATCTACGAAAACACACAAATTGCGTCGCGGGTTTCCATTATATCTTTTGCACTTACTCGCATATTCATCTACTTTCAATCATCGTCTACTGTGTCATGCAGCCCTTCCCTCTCCCTCGTGAGACACTTATCGCCTGCATCCCTATTACGACAATCACACCCTTCCTTTTCCCTCCAGCCTCTTTCCCCGCCTCCCCCCCCCCCATTCCTGAATCTCTTGCAAAAGTTAATCACGAGGCGGCCTCAATAACCATGAATCTGCAGCGTAAATGTGTTTATTCTCCGGCGATGGCTCATGTTCAGACCAGGGATTTTCGAAGGAGGGATCGTATACAAAGGGGAGAGGGAGAGGAAGGGGGTGGCAAGGGCTAAAGGAAAAAATTGCAACAGATAGACAGGGAAATAAGGATGTAAAATATAGCAAAGGAGGGAGAGATAAACGGAGACAAAGACTGGGAAGGAAAATGAAACAGATGGGTTAACATTATCTCGCGACTGCCCTTTCTCAACTCCCTGCCTTGCCCGATTATGACCCCAAAGCACATACACACACATATGTGTGTGTGCAACCTCATCCGTCTTATTTCCGTGAATTAGGTAAGCAGCTATAACAAGGCCGTCGCTGTCATAAGGGGAGAAACGCGGTGCTGGATAAGTTTTCCGTGTGACGGAGGTGCTGAGAGGAGGCGGTGCTTCTTTATGATCAGCTGAGCAGTATAATATATAGACTGGAGAGATAGGGAAGAGATAGAAAAGAAAGAGGGTAAATTATTACTACTGTATAATTCGGCAGTGATAATGAGAAAATAGCATATAGTGAATTGTTTTCCTTGGTGGAATCAAGTAAAGCTGAATTAAAGTTTATGTTCGCTCCGGTAAAGAAGAGAAAATGCTTTCAGTTTCTTTTGCTGAATAATAATGTTGTATTATGTCATTTCTCTAGATCCCTCAATCAGTCAAAGCTATTAGTTAGAGTTAACAGATATACGTAATCCTATTCTTTACTAGATAGACAGTTATCTATATTCATTACAAAGTCCACACACCCCACACACACACACACCACACACACACACACACACACACACACACCCCACACACACACACACACACACACAAGATATACATAACTGAAATAACTGGATTCCAAAGGGGGAAGAAAACGAATAAGACTCTAAAATACGATGTAAGGATCATCATCATAGGGTAGACCAAACTGGAACGTGGTTTTAATCAGAAACGACCAGACGTCCCGAGCGTACTTTCACCTACCCTTTTATGGTCAACTGAATATGATAATAAAAACCTTCAAAATATTGACAATGCAACTAAGATAATACATCTAGGTAATTACATAGAATCAAATAAGTTATTAAGTTTTAAATTGTTGGAATGGTAAGTAATTTAAACATTAAAAATTAAAATTATTTGATTACCCCTGTAAAAATTTCTCTGTACCCCCAAATGTTTGTATACACCGGGTCGTGTTCGTATAATTTTTTTTTGGTGTTTCCTACGTGTTGAGGGAGAAAAATACACCAATAAACAAAGTAGGTCATTGGAGACACTCTGACAAAAAAAAGGAGTTTCTTCAATTTGTCCCTCACGCCTCAGCTTTTTTCCCCGGGTGCTCTCCCAAGTGTGATACAGAAAAAAATTGTACAGAGAACTCATTTTTTACTGGGTGATATGCTACACAGAAATAAAAACAAAACATAATTTCATTTTACAGGTGAAACATATCACAAAAAAGGCTATATATGAAATTAAATCATTAAAATTATCAAAAATAGGTCGATAATTTGTCATCTTTCCCCGTATAGGCGGAATATGGCACTCACTCTCACATAGTATCACAACTACTTCATATCACACCCACCCCTACCATGTCTCTTCTTTTTTAATTAACAGCAAAAAGATATATGTAATTATGAAATTCAAAATGAAGATATTGAAAAAAAATTTTTAATTGTGAAAAAAAAAAAGGTTTTTATGCTGTGGACCTCCTAATTTAAAGAGAAAAATTTTGTTTTTCGTTTCAGTTTTATAACCTTGTAAACCTGATCTACCACCTATTTAGCCATCCCAGAAAAATGTGGTCGATACAAACACGCATTACGAGTATCTCTAATTAGATTACTGACATACAAAACAAAAACAAGGTAGCTGTACCCAACACATGCTTTACTGTATGAACTTGCCGCCTTAAAACTGCTTGTCATATTGGGACTAAAAACCCACCATCCAGAGATTAAAGACCATCACGTAAAACAAATGCGAGAAACCCAAAAGGGGATCATATCAAAAACTACAAAATCCCAGTCCCCTCGACACAGCAACAATCAATACACATATAAAGGGGTAGGATTGATTTAGACTATTCTCCCAGCAGTTTCAAACTTCTGCTGGAAACCCTCAGCCTTTTTTTGCTCACGTACTACAGTGTCAACAAAAAATAACATTCCTGCCACAACCCCCCTGAGCGTCGGTGGGTTGGAGTTCAGGAAAAATAACTGGAAGAAATTTGGAAACCCTTATAACAGGTCCAAGACATACTCCCCCATGATTACAACCTCTGAGCAAGCTGTTGCACAAGCAATAAAAGAAGCAGCAAATCAGGGCAATTCCATACAGAAAACCATTAGTACCACAAAGACGATTTTGGGATATGAAATAAAAGCTCTCGACTGCAAAAGTAAAAGAATCTCTTTTTTTCACACTTTTGAAAATCGTGAATTAGTTGAGTTTGGAAAAAAGCGAAAGACTAATAGTCCACTGAAGGAAAGTTACTGAGGTCGTTTTTTAATTAATTTTATTATTTTAAAAGTTTCTTTGGGGTGATATTTTATATCTTTTAGCTGCTCGATAAAATGAGTAAAAAAATCCCGTCATGCATATTAACCCAAAACCAAATCAAAAACTGTAGAAACTAGTTTTGTGTATATGACATAACTAAGGTATAGATAAACAAGAAAAAAAAAAATCTATACATATATTATTATATATATTTTATATATATATAATATTGGGGTGGTGGGTTGTGTGTGTGTGGTGTGTGGTGTGTGTGTGGTTTGGTGTGTTTTTTAAAAGGGGCTCATCCAATTTTCTTTAGTACCCGCGAAGAAAAATTTTTCTTTGAATGTCCTTGCTGAACAAACTAAAAATTTTAACCCGACTATTTAAAACTTTTCGTCCATTTCCTAAAGTGAATAAAACACACAGACACACAATATAAATTAAAATTATATTATTATATTATATATATAATAATATATATATATATTTATATTATATACTAATATATATATTATATATATATATATTTTTAAAAATATATAGTAGATAGATGATAGATATATGCATAATACATACATACTTACAACATACATACACCACGCACACACACACACACAACAACACACACACACACAACCCACACACCACACACACAACACACACACACCACCACAACACACACACATACGCTAGGGGGGCCCCCCCGATTACTGGGGGGGATGATATACATGGAAAGTATGTTGAAAAGTGATGCCCAAAGAAAATTTTTCAGTTTGTATATATATATAATATATAATATATATAAAATATATAATATATATAATATATATATACTCTCTCCTCGCCCTCTTCACCTCTCAACTGCAGGTGACTTTCCCCAGATAAACACTCTCCACCCAAACCTGGTCCATACCAGCCCCTTCTACCCCCAAGGGTGGGCAACCTATGCTGTTCCTTGTCCCCCGTGACAATCAGTACTTTGGCAAAACAGGGCCAGTCTTACCAAGCTCTATTCAACAAAGACACTGTACCAGGGGACACAACAACAACGCCTTCTTTTGCCACCAGTGGACACTGGCCATCAGAGGGACTGGTCAGCGGGGGATTTTTTTTTCCCTTTCCCGCTGATTCCATTCCGCAGACTGGGGGAATTTTCCCCTTAAAAAAAGGATCCCAATTTCATTTGAAAAACGGCTTTTCTCCTTTGCTTCCCCACCTCCCCCTTTCCCCCCATATGCCGGCCACCCAATGATAGCCCCGCCCAAACCTCCGACCAAATGTACCTCCCTCTGTTCCCGTTCGTGTGTCCTACCCCCCCGTTTACCACTTTGCCTTTGGGTTGTACTTTTGCTATCGCATATGATAAAGGGTGAAAAAAGATCCCCCGGGGTACGTTATGCCCCCCGGAGAGTATTAGGGGTGTTTTGATGATGCCTTCTGGGGGGATAGGGATCTTTTGCGTGTGTTTTGGTGTTTTACTACTGCGTCAACATTCATCTGGGGGGAGGGCACAGTAAGTATTGGGGGGGAACCCCGGTAAGCGGGAAAATTTTCGGCTGGAATTTGGCGCTGTAAAAGCGAATGTCCCTTGATCTTTCTGTGAGGGTTTGGGGTATTTTTAAAGGCTAGCTGCGGGATCTAAGGCAGTCCAAATGTAGAATTAGAGGTCATCAGGTTGTGTCCACAAACCCTGGGGTTCTAGTTTGCGCATAATCCTAAAAAGGGGTGACTGAGAATGGAGGATTTTTGTCGGTGATATTTTGTACCAAATTTGCGATGGGGGTCCGGCAATTACCCATGCACGGTGTTCTACAATAAAATTTCATATGGGGGATTTTCGGACGTGTTCTTAACAGGCGAGACTTGGGGGAAGTGACCACTGATAGTGCTGAAACTTAGAATTTTTGGCAGCAGCAGAGCTTGCCAAGGAAGTTGACGTGGCAGGGGATCCACCAAAAGCTCGGGGTCTTTTCTTTCTTCCATTTTGCTGTATTGAAGAGAAGGGTTTGTTACAGTTTGAGGTTACCCCGTATTTGGGTTTTCTAAGGGTTCTGAAAGGCTGACAGAGAGAAATGTATGTTGGGTGTGAAATATAATTGCTGTCTGAGACCCAAAAC
>NC_051424.1:17687591-17693355 GCF_015228065.2 Penaeus monodon
CATCGAAGAACCTGTTTTTTTGCAGGGGAAAAGCTGCAATTTTTTTCGAAAGATTACAGATCGCTGGCCTAAAACATGGGCCTATATGTTCTAGATCTAAAAAGGTAAAGCACATACCAAGTCCCAAAAAAAGCAAAGGAATATGCGGGAAATGGAAACGAGTGCCTTGGGGGGTCGAAGGTCAGGGCCCAGTTTTTTGGGGGCGGGGGTGCCCTTTGGGCTCGTCGGGCCAAACGTAGTTTTTGGCCGCTACGGCCCTGCTGGTGAGGCTGATCCCATGATGTCCTCAGGGCCCCGTTTTGATCGGGTTTTCTCTTTCACAAATGGGCAGCTCGACGACTACGTTCTCTCTCGTAAAAGTTTTTCAAATCCCCAAAACTCCCCCTCGTCTTTTACTTGTTTGCTTAGGGGTTTTACGACGGCAGGCCCTGCAGCCTCTTCGGGCGCTGTGGGAGCTAAGTCCCCCGGGAAAATGGGTGTTGTTGGTTCTCCTCCTTTTCATCCTGTATTTGAAATTGTCGTTTGCAAAAAATTTCGTGTTAAATTTGCAAAAAAAATTTTCCCGGGTTCCTGATATCATCCCCTTTCTTCCCCTTTAATCCCCTCATCTTTTGCCCTCTATCCCAAGGGCCCCTTATTGACCCCCTCCATGTAGTTTACAAGGCCAGATGGACAAAAAGACGGAAACCTTTGTTTGGGTTCCGAGCCTCCCCCCGAACCCCCACAAAGTGCCATTTTTCAAGTGGATACTTGTTGCATTTTTTTGCTTTTTATCGTTTTTCAAAAAACATCCCTATTATTCAAACATTTATGTTCAAAATACAGTACAAAGTTCCTCCTCCATATATGACGATATATCGGGGAATCAGAAATTTTTATATAGACGTTCTCATCAAACTAAAAAAGGCATTTTAAAAAAAAAAAATACCCAAAAGCATATGTCAAGCGATCGCTTGACACTACTTATGTGTGTGTGTTTCTGTGCTAATTTTATGTGTGGGTTTTTGGGGTGTGTTGTGTGTAAATTTTATGTATTTTGTATATTATTAAAATATATTATATATATTTTATAATATATAATATATATATATTTTTATATACTATTAATAATAAAATTATAATATATATTATATTATATATAATTTGTGTGCAGTATATATGAAAATTATCCCCAATATATATATTTTATATATATTATATATATATAATAATTTTTTATATTTTATAATATATTTTATTATATATATATATATATATTGGGGGGTGTGTGTGATATATATATTTCAAATTAATACATCTACTGCATTTTTATTATTTATAATAATATATAATATTAATTATATATTATTATTATATATAATATATAATGATATTATTATATAATATATATATATTATAATAAATGCATGTATGTATTTATATAATTTGTACATATAATACTCACACACACACATATATATATATTATATATTATATATATTATTAATATAATTTTATATATATTATATATATATATTAAAAATTATATTATATATAAAATAATGTGTTGTGTGGTGTGTGTGTGTGTGGTGGTCCGCTCATAGAAATATATATATATATATATTATTATATAATATATATATATATATATAATATATATATATAATATATATATATAATAAACTGCATTATATGTGTATTATCTGTGTGTGTGTATATAAATATATATAAAAATTTTATAATTTTATATATTTAAAAATTTAATATATAAAATTTTATGTGTGTGTGGTTGTGTGTGTGTTGTGTGGTTGTGTGTGTGTGTGATGGGGTGTGTGTGTGTGGGTGTGGTGTGTGTGTGTGTGTGTGTGTGTGTGTGTGTGTGGTGTGTTGTATAAATACACACACACACACACACACACACATTATATATATATATATATAATATATAAAATATTTTATATATTATATATATATATATTTTATAATACATATATATACACAACACACACACACACACAACAAACCCCAACATATATATATATTATATATATATATATATATATAAAAATATAATATATATATTATATATATATATATTTTATATATATTATATATATATATAATATATTTTTGTTGTGTGTGTGTGTGTGTGTTGTGTGTGTGTGTGGTGTGTGGGGGGTGTGTTTTTTTGTGTGTTGTTTTGTGTGTTGTTTGTTGTGTGTGTGGTGTGGTGTGTGGTGTGTGTGTGGTGTGTGGGTGGTGTTAAATACATAAATACACACACACCACACACATATATATTATAATAGTTTTTATAATATATATATTATTAATTATATAATATATTTTTTTATTTTTTATTTTTTTATACATAAGACAAATAATATATAATATATATATAATATAAAATTTAATTTTAAAATTAATTAATTATATATAATATTTTACTGTTACATCTTATATATATAAAAATAAAATAAAAATTAATATAATATATTATATAAATATATATCTATTATAAAATATAATAAATAAAAAATATAATATTTTTATATATATTAAAATACTTTTAAATATTATATTAAAATATTTTATATATAATTTTAATTTATATATAATATATATATATTAAATTTTTTATATATATTATGATATATATTTAAGTATTTTTTTTTTATTATGGTTTTTGTGTTTTTTTTGGGGGGGGTGTGTGTGTGGGGGTGTGTGTGTGTGTGGGTTTTTGTGTGTTTTTGTGCATCATCTATAATTATATATATTATAATAATTAAAATATAATTTTTAAAAATATATATTATATTATTATAAATTTTTAATTTTTAAAGGTATATATATGGTTTTGGGGTGTGTGTGTTGTGTATGTGTGGTGGTGGGTGTGGTGTTTGGGGGTTTTGTGTCTAATATATAATATATATAAATAAATATATATATAAAAATCTATATATAAACTATATTATATATTTTTATATAATGTTATACATATACATATTTTTTGTGTGTTTCGTGGTATAAAATGTGTGTGGGTGTGTGTGGGTTTTTTGTGGTGTGTGTGTGTTTTGTGTGGTGTGTGTGTGTGGTGTGTGTGTGTGTGTGTGGTTTGGTGGTGTGTTGTGGTTGTGTGTGTAGACAAACGGGACCGAAAACCACTGCTTTGCCCGGATTAATGGCGGCGGGGAAAGTTATCCCCACGGAAGTAGCAGAATTGCGAAGCAGTAGAAGATATTTCGGCTGGTCAGCTTGTATAATCAGGTTTGGGAAAATTCACATTTGCACCCAGTTTTTTCACGTAAAGAATAGTGACAAGCCTACAATATATAATATATTTTAATATATATATATATATTATATATATAATAAATATAATTATATATATAATATATTAAATAATAATATATAATTTTATATATATATATATATATATATAATATTATATAATAATAATATATATATGTATATTTACATTAATATTTATATATTATATTTAATAATATTTTATATTATATTATATATATATATGTATCTATGTATATGTCTGTATCTATCTATAACCCTTTTTTATTTTTATTATTAAGGAAATGCTTTTCTTGAATGACAGATTTTCCCAGAGGATTTTTTGAGGGGCGGGGCCCTCCTCCTTTTGGCTGATGTACCATTTTTTCTTCCTCGCCGTCATGGACAGAAATGGAAAATCGCCTTGCTCTCTTTTTTTGAAACGTGATGAGTTTCTCGCTTTTATCTCCTTTGCCATCTGCGGGCCCTAAAGGACATAGTAAATTTGGATTTTTTCCCTTCCCTTCTTTTAGAAGGTAAAAAACTAGGTTGATCTGATAGTAGAAACCCAGTAGATGTAAATAAATTTTTATGATATTTTTTTTTTTCACTTTATTCATATTTTTAATGGTTATATGACCCTGCAATGAGTGTTTAGGAAAAGTCTTTTTTTTCTTAGTTTACCCCCTTTTTATATGGGGGGCGAATGATAATCAGGTTTTGGCAGATATCTTTTATGGCCGGATCCGTTCCTGACGCCAACCCTCTCTATTTACCTGGGCTTGGGGGCCCGCACTGATTGGGGGGGCATGGCCACCCGTGGCTAGGTAGGCAGTCGAGGTGAAGTTTTCCCTTTCCCCAAAGGGGAAAAACCGCCCGGCCTACTCGAGCCCCCCGAATTCAGATGCCCTCGTGACAGTCTTTTAGTCCGAGCCCAACCCCTCGGCCCCCCGGGCCTACAAAAAAATTATTGCAACACGACCTCCCTGAAACCAAATGTTCCTTGGCTGACTGGATCGAACTTGGAACCCCTTTAAATTTAAAACACGCGTTTACCAGTGCAAATGCTGTAATGTTTAGGAATGTCGTAAAATTTATTTGTGAGCCATTGATAAAAAAAAAAAAAAATATTCCCTTCCCTAATAACTGCATACAAAAGAAACAAGACTAAACGCGCCCCTTGCGTTTTCCAAAACAGCGTTCCGTATCTCTATCTGATCCCTTAACCGTTCCCCGCAGAACGGCACCCCCAAAAACGCCCCTCTCCGCCCCCCTCCAAAAAAACCCGACAGCCCACTACGACCGCATCCGCCTCCCAGCCTTTCGGTCACTCAAAAGACGCCCCCCCCACACGCGGCGGGAACGTGGGCGGCTTGGTTAAAATGTTGGGGGTCACTGATAACATAGTTTTGACTTTCGCCGTCATCCTGTTTGCAATATCGCCTAGCGCAGATGATGATCTTCCCCACATCTGGGGGACGCCTTAACCGAAACTACTCTTCTAAAGTCCTACTGCCAAAAAATTATCTTTTTTTTTCCTGAAAACGCGTTCTCTGTGTAATTGACCAGAATGAAAGTACTTTGCGATAGATTTGGAAAAATGATTTGTGAGTAATTAATGTAAGTAGAAAGAAAGAAAGAAAGAAAAAAAAAAAAGAAATTTTATATAATATGTTAATGTATGTGCGTGTGTGTGTGTTTGTGTGTTGGTGTGTGTGTGTTTGTGTGTTGGGGTGTGTGTGTGGGTGTGTGGTGGTGTTTTGTTTGTGTGTGTGTGTGTGTGTGTGTGTGTGTGGTTGTGGTGGTGGGTTTGTGTGGTGTGTTGTTTTGTGTGTGTGTGTGTGTGGTTTGTGTGGTGTGGCGTATGTGTGTTTTTTGTTTTTGGGTGGTGTTTGTGTTTGTTTTTGGTGTGTGTGAAAAAAAAAGAAAGAATTACATATATATAATATATTTTATTTAATGAATATTGTGTGTGTGTGTGTGTGTGTGAAAAGAAAAGAAAGAATACACAACACACACACACACACACACACACACACAACATATATATTTATATATATAATATATAATATTATTATATATTATATATTAAATAATATATGTGGGTGGTTGGTGTTAAAAAAAAAAGAAAAGAAAAAAAAGAAAAAAAGAAAAAAAAGTATATATTTATTATAGATATTATATATATATATATATAATTTTGTGTGTGTGGTGTGTGTGTGGTGTGTGTGTGTTGTGGTGTGTGTGGTGGTTTCGTGTGTGTGTAAAGAAAATAAATAAAGAAAGAAAAAAATTGTGTGTGTGTGTGTGTGCATATTTGTGAAAAATCTATATATATTAATTTTATTTAAATTTTAATATATATATATATAATATATATTATATATAATATATACATATATAATTTATATATATATATTATATTATATAAATATATAATTATTTTTATATATTATATTATATATATATATATTAATATATATATTATATATTATAT
>NC_051424.1:17693455-17710955 GCF_015228065.2 Penaeus monodon
CACAAAATTTCACAAAACATCCTTCCTTCTCTCTTCTTCTGATGCCGTGGACGGGTCCCATGGCGGTTCCCTACGAAGTGTCTCACGCAACTTACAATGTGTCAGGATGCTGCACTCCTTTCTGCCTGTCCTACTGGGTTCGGTGAGCAGCCTCTGACGAGTGTTCACGGGGATGGCGGGGATATAAAAATGACAGGCAGTAGCAATCCACGGTTTATTGCAGTCCACATTTTGACAAAACGGGTCATGTGGGGAAGGGCGGTCACTTCACAAAACCACACACGCACAGGTGTAGCCACGGACTCGCTCACGCACTGCCTCCTTTTCGCACCTCCCGCCAGTCAGTCCCACTCAGGCAGCCAATCACAGCGCCGGAGTCTCGCGCCACCCTGCGCCAGCCAATCACGCAACACTTGGTTTGCGCGCTTTTTCACCCACCAACACACACATACATCAGTTACAAATGCATTTTTGTAACACCATCCTCCCCCATTGAAATAGTTGAAATACTATCCTACATACAAGTCTACAAAATAGGATAAGAAACATAGTTCCATGAATGAATAAAGCAATATAGCAAGAGAAAATTGTATACCATCCTACATACAAGTCATCAAGTGAATACAACAGGATAAGAATACATAGAAATCCAAGGAAAGAATTAAGCAACATTTCATCAAAAATTATACACTTTACTTTCACTCATAGTCGGCCATCCAAACAGTGTCATGCCTCTGATGCCGTGGCCTCAGTGTCAGCCTCCACCAAACCTCCATATTGCCATGCATGTTTTCTGGCATCCAAGGTGCAATCGAGGTGACGAGATATCCTCTCTGTCACAGTGTACAGGCCCTCCCAGGCTCTGGAGCTTCGGTGACTTCCCAGCCTCCGGAGTGGTTGTGAAGCCAAAACCTGGTCCCCGGGGCAGTACATTGCGTCCCTGGCCCGTTCGTTATACCGCCGCCACATCGCCTGGCTGCCATCTTGAGGTGCTGACTTGCTCGGTGCCTGGTCTCCTCCTTTGCGACACTGCAGGGTCCTCTCGTATTCGGTGTGTGGTGCAGGCAGTCCTTCATCCGTAGCTTTCCTGTTGCTAGGTCGACTGGAGGCGGATTTCACGGCGAACATCAGACAAGATGGTGTGAACCCTGTGGCCTGTGTTCAGCTGCCCGGTACCCATTAGCATGTACGGGACCCACTCATCCAGTCGTGCTGGTCTTCCTCACAATATTTAGCTAGTTGTGTGATAAGGGTGGCATTGAATCTCTCCACCATGCATCACTTTGGGTCGAGTGGAGTGGTGGGGTTTTGTGGACCCCAAGAGGCACAAACATTCCTTAAAGGACCCGAGACTCGAATTCTCGGCCCTGGTCGGAATGTAACTCCCTGGAACCCCAAATCGAGTGAAGACTTGTGTCACCAGGAATTCTGCAACCGTCTCTGCTTCATGGTTGGGAAGGGCACACGCCTCTGGCCACTTTGAGAAGTAATCCATGGCAACACAGATATATTTGTTTCCCCTTTCAGTGCGGGGGAAAAGGGACCAGCGATGCCACGGCCAGGGTTTCCAGGGGTTTTGCCCCAGCCGGGTTACAGCTGCGGGGGTGAGTGTCTTTTGGGCGGGCCCCCTTCTTTCCCGCAAAAAGCTCTAAAATTTTGCAATACCCCTGGAATCACAAAACCAGGCCAACCCAGTAAACGGGGTGTGAAAAACTTCTCCTTTGGTCTTTTTGACCCCTTTGGGGTGGCCACTGGTTTTTCCATTGTGCTTTTTCTCTAAAGCATTTCCCTCTGGGAGATAGTGGCCCCAATTTTAAAACCACTTTTGTTTCCGGTAGTAAAAAACCCAAAACTCCACTGAAAAGCCATTGCAGGCGCAAGGGCCCCCACTGATTACAAGGCACTTGGGGGAATGAGTTTTCCAGGGATAGGGCCCCCCCCACTGTGGCCTTTCCCTTTAACCTTTTTCAACCCACGAATAATTGGGCTAGATCCTGGCCCTTTCCCGGGGTTTTCCCTCCACCTTTTGTCGGTCATTTTACACTCCACTAAGCCCCCAAGATGATCTCAGGATCACAACGAGAGCAGTAAAACACGGGTCGGTTTCACAGGGGGGCGGCTGAGGCTGCAGTTTTTTATGGAGCACTTTCCAGCCCGATGCACGACTAGTAGTTGTATTTTTCCCCCCAATTTCCCAAAAACCCCATCTTGCAAAATTGGCCTTCGGGTTTCTTTCAAGGTTTTTTAACCATCTCAGGGCAGTGTGGTCTTTTATGGATGGTAAACTGGGGCCCCATGTGTGGGGGAAAGGGGGCATTCCTTTCATCACGGACCCCGGGTTCCCTTGGAGTGAAACAATATTTTTCTCAGGCTTGGAAAACTTGGAGCTGTAGTAGGCTCCCCCCACTACCCCTGACCATCTCTGAGCTGGATAAAAAGAGCCCCCCAAAAGCCTTCTTGGCTGGGCGTCTGTTTCCAGGAGTAGGAGAAGCTGGGGCGGGGTTTAGGGTTTAATACTGGGGGCCTCAAACTAATGCTCGCTTAAAGGGTTTGAAAAGGCTTGGGGGCATGTCTGCCCCCACACAAAACCATTTCCCTTCCTAGTTTGCTTATACGGGGGCATGGCTATGGTGGAAAAATTTCCCACAAATTTTCCTGTGGTAGTCCACCCCCAGGAAATTTTCTCAGCTCTTTTCTTTCCTTTGGGGACGGGCCCCAGTTTTCCCACTGCGGGAAACTTTCAGTGGGTCTGCCCGCACTCCTTGTCTCCCCACCACATGTCGCAAAATGGTACTACGGTAGGGAAAAGGGTGCATTTTTTGGGGGATGAGTTTTAAAGTTATAGGTTTTGAGACGACATAGCACCTCTTTCAGGCACTTTCCCGTTCCTCCTCAAGGTGTTCCCCCCAAAAAACCAAAAACCCCTCCAGTGCTTGTTCCCTTTGGGATTTTAAAAATCCAAAGGGGATTAACCCCCGACGGGGAAAAAGGGATGACATTTAAAATGCCACAAACCCGGGACCAAAAGGGGGGAAAGCAGTCTTTCTTTATTTCCCCTGCCACTTCCACTTGATGGTATCCCGACTGAGGTCCAGTGTGGAAAAAAACCCTTGAACCCAGTGAGTGCATTTTTTCAATGCGAGGCAAAAGGGGGGAGGCAAACAGGACAATGGGGCGGCGTGCAGAGCTCAAACCACCCCAAAACGTTGCTGCCGCCCCTTTTTGGTCAATAGGGATCACTGGGGAAACACATGGGGCGTCTGAACGTCTATAAAGCCCGCCGCCGCCCTCTCCTGCACGCGTACTTCATTTAACTCTTTTTTGGGGGGTACTCTACGGTGTGGCTGCCCTTCATGGGGGGCTTTTCCCGGGGGTAAATGCGATGTTTTGCCCCTCGAGGGGCCTTCCCCAAGTCCATATCCCCCTGGTGGAAACCCCGTAAGCATCCTCTGCAATCTTCTTTCCTGCTCAATAGTAAGATGCTTTATGCTCCCCCGCATCAGGTTTCCCCCCCACCCTGGGGGTAAGTTTTGGTTTTAAAAAAATACTTGGCCTCCTCTCCCTTTTTCGGGCCCTCTTTGGGTACTGTTTTTAAAAAAAGGAGGGGGTAGTAGCGGCGTGTCACAAGGGGGAACTAGTATTTGTGGTGGAAGTGAGATATGGGAGTTGGCGACTGTGTTTTGTTTTGGGCCCATTAGTGTGTTGCCTTTCTTTAAAATTTTCCCCTTTTTTTCCTTTTTTCGGCTCTACCCGCACCACTGGGGGATGGTTTTCCCCGGATTTAGAGGGACCTTATGGCCTTTTTCTGTTTATCCTTTTTTCGGGGGGTCCACACATGCCTTACCCCACGCCCGTTAGTCCAGCCAAACAAAACAGGGATCCCCCTCTCAGCTAAAAATACTGGGAGGCATTCTGTCCAAATTTTCCACATAAAGGGTAATTTCCCCATGGGGCCCCTATTTGGGCCTTAAAAGTCACCAGTTTAAAAACCCCATAATTTTTGGCGGCCCCCAGGGACAAAAATGGGAGCAAAAAAAATTTCCCTGACAAATGTCATCTCAGACCCCGTGTCTACCACCATCTCCACCGGGCGTCTGTTTAAACCGGCCCCCACAATCCTGGTTGAGGGCGTTTCCTCCGCTGACATTTTTAACTTATTTGGGGGGACAGGGTCTTGCTTGGGGAGTGCCCTGTTTCCAGTGGCCAAGTTTCCCTCACACTCTGTTCGGTCAAAGGAAATCCTTAGAGAGTGACCCTTTATTTTCCCCCTTTTGCCCCGCAACAGGATTGTAAGAATGGGCGGCGGTAATCCTCCACAACCCAGGGGCCTGCGGCACCGCTGTTCCCCTGGTTCATCCTGGTCCCTTCTGCCCCCCCCCAGCAAAATTTCCTAAAAAACCAGGAAGGGGGTTTCTCTTCCCTGGAAAGGGGGAAAACTCTCAGCCCGGGTTTCCCCTTGATATGGCAGGGGCACTTTGCATCTTCCCCCAAACGGGGGGTAGGGTAACTAGAATTGGGTTGAGTAAGAAACCCTAAAATTTTCGGCGCGTGGCCAATGCCCCCTGATGTTTTTGGGGCCCCGTTTGCTTACATGGCCCTGGAGCTTTTGTTACAGGGCGCCCACAAAGCTGTCCTTTGCCAGCATATAAATAGTTCTTCGGGGCCCATTGGATATCCCCCCGCACCAACACCTCAATATCCGGGGCCGCTGCGGGCGGCTCGTCCCGCCCCCTTTTTCGTTCTTGAGGAGCCGGTAAACCTCTAGCTGCGGCGATGGCCAAAGGGGTTTTGCAAGGCCCCCCAACGCAGGCACGATCGCATTTGGGCAGCAACAAGTTTTCCCAAACACTCCACCCCGCACCTTTAGACTAAAAAACAAGTGGTTGCCTTCCCTCCAGCTCAGCCTCAACTGGGCCTGAAACATTCCATGATATCTTACCTTCATACCAGCTAGTCTCTTGTCGATTGTGGCCCCCCGTGCCACACCCGCTATTCCAAGCTGGTCCTTTTGGGAGGGGAACGTGCTGTTTAGACAGGAAAGTGGCGTTTTGTACCTGTGGGGCAATGTTGCATTTACCAACGCTTCTTCCCATTCTGCCCCAAAACGCCGAGGCCCCCTTTAAGCATAACCCCTTTTTGGGGACAGACCTCATACCTTTTCACTTCTGTCAGCTGGTGCCTCATTACCCCCAGCGGCTCTTCCATTCCCCCTTACCCCCTTTGACAAGCACTGCCCCCTTTTCGCACCCCCGCCAGTCAGTCAAGCTCAGGCAGCAGTCACCCCGCCCGGAATCTCGCGCACCTGCGGCCAGAAAATCAGAAACATTGGTTTGGGGCGCTTTCCACCGCCGTAATAACATAATGATATATTATTAAAATAGTATATATATATATTATATATAATATATATATATATTAATAATATGTGTTTTTGTGTGTGGTGTGTGTGTGGGTGTGTGTTGTGTGTGGGGGTGTTGTGTGGTGTGTTGTTGTGTGTGTAGAATGAGAAGAATATCCCAAAAGATGTATTTGACGGTTCGATTAATCTTCGCAAGTTACTGACGAAGATATAATCGAAACAGGTCGAATACATCTCATATATTATATATATATATAATATATATATATATATATAATATAATATTTTAATATAATAAATAATATTTCTTTTAAAACGGGGTTTCATGTTGAGCCCGGGTCAAGCTGATACTTAATTGTAGTTTTTTGTGATGCTTTGGATGGTACGTGGTGGGGTCCCCATTTCCTTTTCCAGGGAGGTCCCCGGTTTTCCCTTTTAGGTAATCTTTCTCATAATATAAAAATATATTAATATAATAATTATATTTATATAATATATATATAATATTTTTTAAACAATACTATATGTGTGTTGTGGCGTAAAAAATACGCAATTTTAGTATACACACCCCCAAACACACACACCACACACAAAACCCCCACACAACACCACACACACACACAAACATATTATATTATATATATATATATATTATATATATATATAAAATATATATAAAATATAATATATATGCATATAATACACAATATATATATATACTTATATATATATTTTATATTTTATAATATATATAATATATATTTATAATATAAATAATATATAAATAAAAGATTACTTGATCTTTCACTTTAAAACATATTTTCCATATATTTATCAGGCCCTCCCCAGTAATCGGGGCAGCCACTGTAGCTGTGTTCGTTTGCGAAGGACATGAGCGTATGGGGTTTTTGGGTGGTTTTGGTGTGGTGTATACAACACAATAGTATGTAAGTTGTATGTAGTATGTATCATGTATGGGGGGCAATAATTATAAATATATATATATATATAATATAATGGCAAAATATTATAAATATATTAATATATATATATTTATATATATATATATATATAAATATATATATTATGATAAAATTTTAAATTTATATATATATATATATATATATAAATTATATAATATATATAGATAGATAGATAGAAATGCATACATTAAGTGAGATAGATAGAAAAAAAGCAATATATACTATATATAATATATATATAATACAACATAATAATTTATATATATATATATATAATATATATATATTAATATAATTATATTATATATATTTTATATATATATATATCATCATCATCTAATGGCAACGCGAAGGGGGCGCATGCCGCACCCACCTTAAATTTCCACCCACGAGGACCCTCGAGGGGGTTTCCCAGGCGGGCCCAGGGCCCATCTCAAATTCCCTTGCGACAGGTCTGTCGAGGCCCAAGCCATGACTCCTGGGTTTTCCCCAGGTTCCCCACCGGGTTTGTCTCACAAGAGCAACCTGATGGGCAGGGTCACCCACAGGGAAAAAAGCTGGGTGGCCATATGCTGATTTGGCGACCCCGGATATGCAAGAAAAACAGGTCCCGTGCATTTCCAGGGGTGTAACGCCTTTGGACACATGGTCCCCAACTGTAAAAAAGGGCATAAAGGGGCGAGACCCCAAGCATGGAAGCGCCAGGTTTCGTTTCCATAGAGCAAAACGGGCAGTATAAAGGGCCTGAAGACCGTGGGTTTGGTCCTTCTGCATAGGTAGACACCCCAAAACGCTCTTGTTGAAGGTTTCATGGCTCGTGCCCGACCAATCCGTCTATTGACTTTTTGGTCTGAAATCCCCAGAGATAGGACTGTGTACCAAGGTAGTAAAACTCGAGAAGGGGTTCCCCCAAACAGGCCCCAAAGTCCTGAATCTTGGTTTGGGGGCCCGGAAACCCTTTTCCCTCATTGTAAATGCATCAAGACCCACCACCAGGACTCCAAGGGACTCAGATAGGATAGCAACATTGCAGCAAAGTAAAGGTCAGAGACGTAGTATACGGTCTATTGTGGATTTGCCGGAGAAAATCCGGGGACTGCCCCGGTTGTGATGCCCAGTAGGTGATTGCAGATATGTTTCAAAAGAATGGGGGGCAAAACCTTGCCTGGTATGTGAGCAGGAAAGCCACAGTATTTTGTACAGTCCCAACGACCCCCTTTCCCCTTCCCAGGAGGATGCCCACCCCCTCAGAGGTTTAAGGGGGAATGGTCCCAGATCCAGTGGCAGTCGGACTGTATGCACCCCCCCAAGCCATGGTTTCCCCCCTAGTTTTAGCATTTTCAGCAGGATACACATATGCCTGCAGTTTTCCCCACTCTTAGTTTGGGAAAAATCGCCACCCTAACCCTACTGGGGAGGGGGTTTCCCTCCTGATGGGGGGTTGAAAGGGCACGGGACATGCTGATCCAAGCAAGTTGGGGTTCCCCTGGTAAACTTTCAAATACTCAGCCCAAATTCAAAAACCCAACATGACGGACTGCAGTCATCTGGAGGGGGGTTAGATTTCACCTTCTCAGACTTGGTGGGCGGGGCAAAGGGTCATTTACCAAGAAATGCCCTTTAAACCTCAGAAAGTTCATGAGCGTTCCTTTCCTTCAGCGTGTCTGAGCCCTGACACCTGAGCGACGCAAGACTTGTTTACCATACCAAGCCAGCAACAGATCAGGGCCTCTAATGTCTGAGGGAGAGGAATTCTCCCTTGCCCTGGGGCGACGGCAATGGACTCTGAGCTGCTTGAGTGTTACGCGCTTGAAGAGTCCCACAGAGCAAGGGTCTGTAGGTTGTCGGTTGTGAATGGCAATGATTTCCTAGTGAAACCCCCAGGCACACTCCCCCTCCCTAGTTTCCAGGGGAAAAAAACCTTAGGGTGGCACTGGAGGGACTGGGGAGTTTTGAAAATAGACACGCATGGTAGCCCCAAAACCGCCAGGCATGCTGTAGTCCCGGGAAGAAAAGGGATTCTCCTATGGGAAACGCTCCGACCATGGGGGCCCACGAATCTCAACCCGTCGGTCACAGCCGGATACCCATGAAGGCCCAGAACAATGGAATATCAATTGTGGGCCCCAAAATAGAGTTTGGGGTAGAACCCCTTTTTAATCAATTTTACAACTCGGTAGGATCTATACAGCAATAAAAGACATGAAGCCAAAAGCATGCTTCAGTCTCAAGCCATAATACATCATCAACCGGTGTACCCCAACTACGACGGGTGAATAACTGGAGAGGTATGGCACACCCCGGAGAGGTGACCATCGTGGGCCCCACCTAGTAGGTTACTACAACACTGATCGGCCCCTACAGGTCTTTTTCACCTCTGAGAGGGCACCACCCCAACTCCCAGCGCTTCAATTTCCCCCGATAGCAGAGGTAACCCCTCATCCCGCCCCCCAAACCTACCGGAAAGCACGCCCGAGGTTTTTAAACCTCGGGCGGTCCCCAGGGCACGCCACCTCTGCCCCCCCCGTCGGGGCTGCCCCAAAAAAAAGGGGGTCGGGGCTGGGGGCCGCCCATCCGCCTTGGGGTTCTGAAGGCTTGTCCACAAGCTTTTATGGTGGGGGGGTTGGGGCCTGCGGGGTGGAGGCGGGACAAGTAACTTCGTTTAATCTGCACCCGAATTTGCCTTGCTTGTGGGTAGGAGGGACAAAACCCCCCCCCCCCCGCTATCCATTTTATTAAAAAGTTGCGGTGGGTCTATCTGGGAGGAGGGCTGGCAAAGCCCCCTCCTCCCAGCCGCCAATTTCCCCCGGGTGGCGGGGGGAGGGGGCAGGAGTTTGGTACAGAGCCAGAGCAGTCCACACGCCGGTGGGGCCCTAGCCCCTATCTTGGGCCTTCTGCTGCTATGAGATCCCCACAGTTTAGCCTAAGACCGCAAGATGCCCCGTTTCCCCCGGGGGCCAGAGGAAGCACGCAGAAGTCTGATGAGGAGAGGTGGACCGGCAGGGGGGACTTTTCAAAAGCTGCTGCCCTTTCGCACTGGGCTCTCTCTTCTTCTCCTCCCCTCTTCCTCTCTCTCTCTCTCTCTCTCTCTCTCTCTTTTTTCTCTCCTCTCTTCTCTCTCTCTCTCTCTCTCTCTTCTCTCTCTCTCCTCTTCTCTCTCTCTCTCTTATTATATATTATATATAATTTTATATTTATTTATTTTTTTTTTTTTTATATATAATATAATGTTATACATACATAAATAAAACAAAATATATATAAAATTTTAAATATATATATGTATAATTATATATATATATATATATATATTATAATATATATATAATATATATATTATATAAAGTGTGGTTTTTTTCACTTAGGAAAGGATAAATTTTTTTTTTTTACATTAGTCAGGGTTAAAATCTTAGTTATCTGCGCAAGAAAACTTTCAAAGAAAATTTTTTCTTCGCGGGGACTCAAGTAAATCACGAGTCACTTATAAAACATATTATATTAAAATAAATATATAATATTATTATATATATAATATATATTTTAAATTATATATATATGTGTTGTGTTGTGTGTGTTTTGGTGGTGTTGGGGTGTGTTGGTGTTGTATGAAATTATATATTATATATAAAATATAATATATATATATATATATTTTTTTTTTTTTTTTTTTTTTTTTTTTTTTTTTTTTTATCTAACCTCAGTTTTTTTATATACAAAAAATTTATTGATTTGACTTGTAGTTATCCCGTTTAGACTGAAATTATTTTATAATATTTATCGAGGCTAAAAGATATAAAAATATCCCCCTCCAAAGAAAATTTAAAAACAATTTAGAATTAAATTTAAAAAGACGACCTCAGCAAATTTTTCCCTTGGAAAAAAGGTAAAAGCGTAAAGGGGGTTTTTTTCCCCGGGATTCATTTCAAAAGGAAAAGGAGTTAAACTTTTTGGTTTTAAAAAAGGGGGACCAAGATGAAGACAACGATTTGGGGGATTTTTTTCAGACATAGAATTTATCAGTGGACTTTTAGCTTCAGCTATTTCCAACTCACGACTAAGTTCACGACGTTCATAAGTGTGAAATAAGTTTTTCATTTCGTTGACGAGTCCGAGAGCTATTATTTAATAATCCAATCGTTTTTGGGTTTTTAAAGGGTTTGTTTTATGGAATTTTTTTTTGCTCTTTTTGCTTGTGCAACAGCTTGTCAGGGGATGAGATCTTTGGGTGGGTATGTCGGACCATGTTATAAGGTGTTCTCAAAATTTTTCCAGTCATTTTTCCCTGAACCCAACCCCCCGGACGCTAGGGGGGTTGGGGGCGGGAAAGCTTTTTTGTGACATGTAAAAAGGAGCAGGAAAAGGTGAGGGTTTCCCAGTCAGAAATTTTGTGTAACTGTGGGAATCTGTCAAAATCAAACCCCACCCCTTTATATGGTATGATTTTGCTGTGTCAGAGCGGGGATGGGATTTTTTGAAAAGGGGCTGTGCGATATGATCCCTGGGGTTTTCGCATTTGAGTTACGTGGGGGATCTTTTAATCTCTGGATGGTGGGTATTAGATCACCAAATATGAAAAGCAGTTTTAAGGGGGCAATTTCATACAGGTAAAGCTGGTTGGGCATAGCCCCTTGTTTGTTAGTATGCAGAACTCAATTTGAGATAATCGTAATGATGCATTCTGTATCTGATCCCAGTTTTGCTGGGTGGCTACAATAGGTGGTAATCAGGTGTACAGGTTATAAAAAATAAACGAAACAAATTTTTTCTTAAACTAGGAGGTTCACAACATAAAACCTTTTTTTTTTCACACATGATTTTTTTTAAAATATCTTCTTTTTAGACTAAAATTAATATCGGGGTTTTGCTTTTACTTAAAAAAAAGAAGAGACATGTAGGTGGGTTTTGATAAGAAGTGGTGTGATCTATGTGGTAGGGGGATCCCTATATGCCGCCATAACGGGGTAGATGACAATATTTTTCGTACTAATTGTGATAATTTTATGAAATTTCAATATACTGCCTTTTTTGTGATTTTACACTGTAATATAGAAGATTAGTTTTGTTTAATTGCTGTGTTTGGGTATCACCATGTAAAAAAGGAGATTCTCGTACAATTTTTTAGATACAATATTTTTTTTTGTTTCTGTAGTACACTCTGGGAGTAGCACTTCGGGGGAAGCGAGGGTGAGGGCCCGAAATATGAAGAATCCCTTTTTTTTTTGCAAGAGGTGATCCCAAGAAAACCCACTTTTGTTTAATTGGTGTATTCTTCTCCCCAAACATCGTGAGAAAAACCCCAAAAAAAAATATATACGAAACGACCGGGGTGTATACAAACGTAGGTAGTCAGGGATGTTTTAAGGGAAAAATCAAAAAAATTTAAAATTTTTAAAGTTTAATTATTCTTCCAACAATTTAAAAATTTTAAAAACTTATTTTATTATGAATTTCCCAGATGTATTACTAGTTTCATTGTCAATATTTTGAAGGTTTATTTTAGTTTCAGTTGACCATTGAAGGTAGGTGAAAGTACGCTCGGGACGTCTGGTCGTTTCTGTATTAAACCACATTAAACCATATATATATATTATATATAATATTATATATATCTTATTATATATCTATATATATATCATTATATATTATATATATATGTGTGTGTGTGTGTGTGTGTGTGTGTGTGGGGTGTGTGTTGTGTGTGGTGTGTGTGTGTGTGTGTGTGTGTGTGTGTGTGTGTGGACTTTGTAATGTATATATATAAACTGTCTATCTAGTAAAGAATAGGATTACGTATATCTGTTAACTCTTCCTAATAGCTATGACTGATTGAGGGATCTAGAGAAATGACATAATACAACATTATTATTCAGCAAAAGAAACTGAAAGCATTTTCTCTTCTTTACCGGAGCGAACATAAACTTTAATTCAGCTTTACTTGATTCCACCAAGGAAAACAATTCACTATATGCTATTTTCTCATTATCACTGCCGAATTATACAGTAGTAATAATTTACCCTCTTTCTCTTCTATCTCTTCCCTATCTCTCCAGTCTATATATTCATACTGCTCAGCTGATCATAAAGAAGCACCGCCTCCTCTCAGCACCTCCGTCACACGGGAACTTATCCAGCACCACGTTTCTCCCTTTATGACAGCGACGGCCTTGTTATAGCTGCTTACCTAATGCACGGAAATAAGACGGATGAGGTTGCACACACACATATGTGTGTGTATGTGCGTTGGGTCATAATCGGGCAAGGCAGGGAGTTGAAAAAGCAGTCGCGAGATAATGTTAACCCATCTGTTTCATTTTTCCTTCCCAGTCTTTGTCTCCGTTTATCTCTCCCTCCTTTGCTATATTTTACATCCTTATTCCCCTGTCTATCTGTTGCAATATTTTCCTTTAGCCCTTGCCACCCCCCCTTCCTCTCCCTCTCCCCTTTGAATACGATCCCCTCCTTCGCAAATCCATTGGTCTAGACATGAGCCATCGCCGGAGAATAAACACATCTACGCTGCAGATTCATGGTTATTGAGGCCGCCTCGTGATTAACGTTGCAAGGGATTCAGGAATGGGGGGGGGGGGAGGCCCGTGGAAGAGGCTGGATGGAAAGGAGAGGGTGGTGATTGTCGTAATAGGGATACAGGCGATAAGGGTCTCACGAGGGAGAGGGAAGGGCTGCATGACACAGTAGACGATGATTGAAAGTAGATGAATATGCGAGTAAGTGCATAAGATATAATGGAAATCGCGACGCAATTTGTGTGTTTTCGTAGATATTTATTGTTTTCACTTTTCTAAATATTCAATTATATACTTATATACTATTTTTATAATATAAACAAGTTCGAATAAGCTACATCTGTTCATGCACTATGTCACACAATAACAATTTGCCTGGGCCTATTCAAGGATAGAGTTGGTAATTTATTTCTGAACACAGTACTTTGAATCTATAGTAACACAGAGTTTAATAATTACCAACGGAAAGTTATCCCCCAGTTCGATTCGTTGATACTCATGGTAGGTTTACACACTGATGATCTAAATTTGTCAGGATCAAATGGTTACTTTCTGGAACGCGCAGACGCTGACCCTTTTTCTGGTCCCTTTAGCAAGGTCGAGGGAATGATAATTATGTATGATCGACTGTAAAGAGATCCTTGGGCCTTATGTAAAGCGAAAATTTAAAAGTACGGAAATCCCTTATGAAAAGCTTGCATGCAAGTTGCCAGGATCTGAAGAACTGAGGTAAAACAGATGGAAAACGAAGGAATGGAGAGGGAGGGCAAAAAATGGGAGGGTAATGTATGTGTGTGTGAGCTACTGGTTGAAAGATTTCAGACTTGCCACATTCAGTCAAGCATTTGTTAGTAGATTCCTGGTTCAGTTTTAATCGCTTTATAATCTAACGTTGATGTCAACCGGAGCAAGAGCTGAGGGTTTGGATATTTGACAGCAAACGCTGAATCTAGTATATGTGTTGCGAATTTCTTGTTTACAAATACGGAATAATTATAATGTTGACTTAGAAATTGTGCGTGAACAATATATTATTGGCGGCGTGAACGCGTGACTTTATAAATCGCAAATACATGGTTTTATTTCACAAAATAACCCAAATCTTCTGCAGGATGGCCCGGTATTGACTTGGCGACCCCACGCTGACCTCTCTAAAGAAGTAATGTTGTGTTTCTTTGTGTATGTAAACAATATAGAATATATATGGAAATCGGTGAACTGTGTTTCTTTATTCTCCTAGCTGTATTCTACTTCCCAGAGCATAAGATAGAAGAACAAAGGAGGTTAACTCAATATGAAATCAACTGAGGAAAAGCCTTGGGGAGCCAGACATATGCGTGTGTGTGCGTGTGCAGTTTTTTTTAAACACCGGTAATTAAAATTACTTTACCTATTTCACTGTTAGTAAGACTCCCAAGAGCTCCATCTGAACCCCTAAGCGATGGCTAACAGGCGAATCTGCGGTTGGGTTAGTCATGGTTCATGGTCGTGACACGTGGCATCGGCGTGGAGGAGTTAAGTTTTTCCCCCTTAAAATTTTCATTGGTATAAAAAAAAAAAAAAAAAAAAAAAAAAAAAAAAAAAAAAAACAATGACCGAATGCTTTCAACGTCTCTGTTCTGACACGCTCAGATTCTTGGAAATGGTGTAGGTGTTTTCCTTAGTAGTGTTACGAAGGACAAAGTAGTTGAAGTCAAACGATTGGGCAGTCGGATTATGAAAGTTAAAGTAGCCCTAGCAGAAGAAATAATTAATATTGTTAGTGTATATACGCCACAGTCAGGTCATGAGGAGGAAGAAAAGCTAAAGTTCTGTCGTGCCATGGACGAAATGCTTATGTCCATCAGCGGGGATGGAAAGTTAGTCATAGGAGGTGATCTAAATGGCCATATAAGAACAGACACGAGGATTGTATCTAGAATACATAATAAATTTTGCAATAGCATACGATCTAGCAATAGTTTCTACTTTCTTCAAGAAGCATAGATACGAAACATAGTAGTGGAGGGAGGGTGTCACATTGATTATTTATTCTGTAGGAGAAAGAATCTGAAAGAAGTTCAAGACTGCAAAATGATATTTACCAACAAGAGAAAATACCAGGTATATGGAGGGAAAATACACTAGTTCCAATATATAAGGGCAAAGGGGATGTACAGGCTTGTGGAAACTACCGGGGGACAAGATTAATGGGGCACACCATGAATGGCAGATGCCATCTTTATATTAAGGGAACTGATGGAGACGTATGCAGAAAAACAGAAAGATCTACACTTAGTGTTTATAGTCTTAGAAAAGGTTTTATGATTGAGTACCTAGACAAGAGATATAGAGACCAATGCAGGAAAAGGGGGTTGCTAAAAAATATGTAAGGTTGATAAAATATATGTAGAGGGATGTAACAATACAAGTAAGAAGCAGTGTAGGACTGACAGAAAACATAAGTGTACAAGTAGGATTGCATCAAGGGTCAGCGCTTAGCCCATACCTCTTTGACCTAGTAATGGATGTATTAGTCAACGAAGTAAAGGAGGATGTACCATGGAGTATGCTTTTTGCGGATGATATCGTTTTGTGGGTACGTCAAAGCTCGATGTTGAGAGGAAGCTAGAATGTGGACATGAATTTAGAGTTAAACCACAGAATCCAATCAGCATGGGCAAACTGGAGGAAAACATCAGGTGTCTTGTGTCATAGGAGGGCAAAAAAAAAAAAAATTAGAAGCAGCAGAAATGCGGATGCTCAGGTGGATGTGTGGAGTGACCAAAACGATAGGATTAGAAACGAGACCATAAGGGCCATAGAAAAGGTAGCAGATATATCAAAGATATTGCAGGAAAGGAGGGTACAGTGGTATGGTCATGTGATGAGGAGAGAAGATGATTTTGCGAGTAAAAGGATAATGGGTATGGAAGTCGAGGGTGAGAGGGAACGGGGAAGAACAAAAATCCGGTGAAAAGATATCAAAAGACCTTCGGGATACAGCGACCCCATATAAAAATGGGAAAAAAATGTAGCAAAAGAACACACCACACACACAACAAAAACACACAACAACACACACACCGCCACACAACCACGCACACACACACACAAACACACACACATACACATACTGACAAACAAACACACACACACCGCACACACACCTACACACACACACACACACACACACACACACACACACACCCACACAACACACACAAAAACCACACACACACACACAACACACAACATACATGTATGCATGTTTTTTAGCTATGTATGTAAAGTATATATACTCTTGGAATCTTGAAAGCAACACGCTTGGCGCCGTCCGCATCGGAGGCATCAGGAAGAAGAAGCAGCAAAGCGTCGTCCTCCCTTCCTTGCCTCTTCCGACTGCTGGGCGTCCAGGCTTTGCCGCCTCGCGCGTGATCCTCTTTCGAAATACTTTCGGAAATATTATTCCATTTTTTAGATACCAGATAGATGGATAAAAAAAATAGACAGACAGATCGGTAGATAGTAGATGTAGGGGGTATAGATTTTAAAATATATGTAGGAAAAATAGATAAATAGTAGAGAGAAGATAGAGAGGACGGATAGACGGGTTTGAAGGTAGTTAGATAAATAGGTAGTTTAGATATGTAATACATAGAAAGGTAAATATAGATTGGTTTATGGTAGGGCAGATTGTAGGCAAAAAATCGAGGACAGATATGGCTAGACTAGCTTTTGTGGATTACTGTATATACGTTCGACGAAAAAATTTCCCCTGACCTTTTACCCCCAAAAATTTAGTGAGGGAAGCAGTGCCTAAATTGCGGGGATTTGGAAGCCCATTTTTCCCTTTCCACCGTTCATTTTTTCTGCGGGGAAACGGCGAGGAAAACGGTTCAGTTTTAGCGAGAAATTTTTTTTTGTTTAAAGTTCGTTCGCTCCGTTTACCTTTTTATACGCAGACAGGGAGTAGATTAATGAAGCTACGATCTAAAAGATTTAAAAAGTTAGATATACATTACAATATATACTATTATAATGTATTTTGTGGGCGTGTGGGGATGTGTGTGTTACAGCTTACGTTTTACGTTCACGAAAAAATTTCCCCCTGACCCATAACCCCCCCAAAATTTAGTGAGGGAATGCAGTGCATAAATTTCGGCCCTTTGGGAAACACCCCTTGATTTTTTCCCTCCGTTCATCTGTTTCTTGCGGGGGAAAAAGGTCTGAGGAAACGGTTTAGTTTCAGCGAGAAATTATTTTTTTTAAAAACTTCGTTCGCTCACTGCTTACTTTGTGATACATGCAAAAGGGAGATAGATTATATGAAGATACGATTAGTAAAAATTTTAAAGTTAGAAATTTCATAACACATAATAATACATACAGATTTCTGTGGCGTTTGGTATGTGGTGTTAAGCATCACTCAGAAAACCAGATAACTTCGGTCAACAGAACAAAAAACTTTAAATGTTGAACAACAGTTCATTTCCAATATGACAAGAAAATAACTATTCATTTTTCAGACGAAAAAAAGTAAACCTTTAAATATAAAAAATGTCAGAGTGAAACTAAGATAACGAGAAAAAAACCCGATTAGTGATATATAAACGAACTGTGTGCATTTCCCCCAGAAGCTAATTTCCCCTTTA
>NC_051424.1:17715955-17745388 GCF_015228065.2 Penaeus monodon
TTAGTGAGATGAGAGAGAGAGAGTGGAGTGACGAGAGAGTCGAGAGAGGCGAGAGACGAGAGACGAGAGAGAGAGAGACTGAGAGACGAGAAGAGAGGAGGAGAGAAGAGAGAGAGAGAGACGACCGACTGAGAGACGAGAGAATGAGAGAGAGATTTAGTGAGAGAGAAAGAGACGTGGAGAGGTGATGTGCGTGAGCGTGAGAGACGAGAGAGAGAGAGAGAGAGAGTGACGAGAGAGAGAATCGCGCGACGACGTAGAGAGAGAGAGAGTGAGAGAACAGACGAGAGAGAGAGACGGAGAGACCTGAGAGAGAGAGAGACTGAGAAGACGAGGAGGACGAGAGAGAGACATGAAGGGAGAGAGAGAGCTTGTGCAACCTGCAGAGGATGAAAGGAGAAAAACGACCGAGCAGACGATGCGACGAGAACGTAGATTATGGGATCCCGGGGGAGGGATGCCGAGAGCCGACGAGGGGAGGGAGCCGGAGAAACTGAACGCGGGAGGAGAGGCGAGACGATGACGAGGGACCGGAAGAGACGTCGACGGAGGGACGAGCCGAGCGAGCAGTCCACACCGACCGGCCACGGTGCCCCACCGTAGCACCGACGAGAGAAACGACTGGACCCACGAGAAGCAACCAGAAGAGAACGAGACGAGAAGGAAGAGAGAAGAACCTAACACGCCCCCCAAAAAACGACACAACCAAAAGAAACAAACCCAGATAGCAACACAGGCAAGACCGAGAAACAAAAAAGAAAAAACAGAAAAAAGATAGAGTAAAGAAAAGAGAGGCAACAGAACAAAAGCGGAAAACTTCCCACAACCATGACACCATCCCACACCACAGACAAAAAGACCAAAAGAGACCACAAGAACAAGAGCAAAGCAGCCACGCACACAGACACAACCCCTCAACCAACAGGGAAATAAACACTAACACACGAAAACACAAAGCCCAGAATGCAATAACACACACATGACAGAAGCAGCCACACAACAGAACGCATCAAAACACAAAGAAGACGGGGGGGACCCCCCCCAGGCAGCACAAAGCGACACGACAACAACACAAGGGAGTGAGCGAAACCAAAAGATGATCAAAGCAGAAGCCCGCGCCTGAAAAACAAGGGACAGGAGACACGATACGCAGGACCGCACAGGGACAGAGTGCACCAGGGAGCACGAACAAACAGAGGACAAAACACAAGAAGAGACAACCAGACCGAGAGGGAGAAAGAATGAAAGACTTATAAGACAAGAGACACAAATAGAAACAAAACACACAGGACAAAAAAGCACAAACACCAACAAAGGGACAAAACGAAAGCCGAAGCGCAAGAAAAGAAAACAAACGGGAAGCAGCAAGAGACAGACCCAAAGAAGCAAAAGAGCAAAAGGGAAAGCGCGCAAAGGGAGAGAGGTGAGGAGGAGGAAGCAAAGAACAAGGCGAGCGAGAACAAACCAAAAGACCCCCGGCGCGGAGGAACAGAAAAGAAAACGGGAACGAACAGGGGGAAGGAGACAGAACCAACGGGAAAAAAGAACAAGAAAAAAAGTGAGGAAGAAACCCGAAAAGAGCGGACAAGGATAATACCCGGAGGCGACGAGCGAACCGATGGAGGAGTGGCCTCGGGCGCTGCATACAGCGCAGCGCCCTCTGCGGACTAATAGGTCAACGGAGTGAAACGGCACCATTCGAGCCACAACTTCTCTTCTCCGTTTGCGTACCCACCCCCGAATATTGTCTGACTAAAGCAGCCCACTAGAAGCAATCCCCATCCTTCTCTTTTTTTTTCGCTTTTCGCCTTTACGTTTTCACTCCTCTTGCCCTTTTTAATTTACTGACCGGCCCCACACGAAGTGCCGGATCCAACTCACCTGCCTCACCGGCCTTCGCCCACCCAAGCCCGCACCGCACACGACACAGGCTCATACACGGCTAGAGGGAGATCCTCGCCGGCGAGACGCCACCCGCAGATGCCACCCATCCTCGAACCCTGGCCCGCTACGCCCACTCTCCCATTCGAACCACAGAGAACTCGGCCCGGCCCGCCACATGTCCGCCCCCGCCGGGCCACCTGTGCCCGCCCTGACCCTGCCTCACCCCAACCTCACACAGGGCGCCACCCATGCATACCAATATTTCTTTTTTTGGGGTGCAACGACCGGACCGTACCACCACGATTAGTGCACTCCGGTCCTGCTGAAAGGGAGAGGAGCACGAGGCGCCACGGCTACACACCCGGCCCTGCAGCCGAGAATCTCCCTGGCCTAAGGACCCGTGAGCGTCTCGCACCCCGACACAGGGCAGAGACGAGACACCCGACCCCACCCACGACCCCTTGCAAAGCATGCTCGAGGACGCGCTATCCGCCCCCGCACACCATCGACCCAAAGGGACGGGAGGCATCAGAGACCACCGACCACCGGCCCGCACAGGAGAAGCCGCAGCGGAGACACTCGGATCATTGAAGCTCTGACGGGGACGGTGACCCAATTTTTTTTTTTTTTTTTTTTTTTCAGGCCGTCACAGCCACGCCCCAGCCGCCAGCGACGTCCAGGTTACGGGGACCAGCGTGAACTGGACCCGGTCCACGCTCACCCCCGCGCCACTGAGCGCACTTCACCACGCCGATCGCCAGACCCGCGCCGCGCCAGCGGCCCCGACACAGACTCGCATCTACTGGCTGTCCACAACGGGCCCCGCAAGCCCACAGGGCCCTTCCCGCACATACACGTCCGCCACCACTACCGTTGTCATTAAACAGTTTGGGGCTATCGTTCCGCGCAGGCGACAGAACATTGGCGAGCAGGGACGACAAGCTGCCCTGGCACCCCAAGTGCCCCCACCAAAGCAGGGGCGCGCGCCCGGCGGACCATAGAGGAGGGCGAAGGGACGCGCGCTGGGACCACAGGCCCCCGCCCAGAAGGACGCATAATCTGCTAACGAGGGCGATGAGACCTCTCCCGATGGAGAGCGGCTAGAGGGACGGACCTGAGAGGAGAGAAATGAGAGAGAGGAGCCGACTCTTAGAAGGAGCAGGACGAGAGAAGAAGAGAGAAGAGAAGAGAGAGTAGAAACTCCGATATCCACGAAAAAGCATACTTCAGGTGGGAAGATTAACATCAATGCCGTTTATGTATAATAACAATCTATTTAACCGGACAGGATAATCTATATAACTTTTCTAGCTCGGGCCTTCCAGTGAGTGCAGGAAGCTCACACACAGAGCAAAGAAAATCATCTGTCAGAAGCCATTCAGAGCATGAAAAGACACTCGCTTTGAACGAAAGAGTTTATTTCATTCTTCACAATTTGACCTTAGTTTAAATATCTTAGAAATCCCTCTAATTTGGGAAGAAAGCCCCTCCTTTAGTGATACACTGACTTTGAACTTCGTAAGCCAACTATCTACTATCTCCAGATATCTTTGATAGTTAAGCTAAAATAGGTGAAATATCATCAGAACCCCATTTTTTCTTCCTCAGAATATGACTTGCGATAGAGAGCAAATCAATCGAAGGAAGACTTAAATATATTCCCGTCTTTCTTTTCTAGATATGAAGGCGTGGATATTCAATATCAACATGACGAATCATGCAAGGAAGCAGTCTAGTAACATTGCAGATGATTGAGATTATTGCTATGCAAAATTTATTGCTTTTATCTATAAAGTCACACGGTCGACTCGTCAATAATGGATTGGTCATACACAATTCATAAGGCAACATTATGATAAATTCTTATTTGTAAATAAGACATTCACGGAATATCTAAGCTGGATTCGAAGTTTGCTGTTAAATATTCAAAATCTAATTCTTACTTCTGTTGATATTATGATTTTTCGAGAGGCTAACATTTCATAAATCACAAAAGAAAAATAGATCCGACCAGTGACGCCTGACAACAGTGTCTGTCGTTGGATGAAATGATAAAAGATAAAATGATAGTAAATTTACCTGAACTGCGAATTTACTGACATATTTTAAACTGATTTGACAAGACTGAAACCTTCACAGCCACACATTCCTGCTCACATCTTTACTGATTACTAAGAAGAACTAAAACATATATTACCATATACAGTATATCATATACATGTATAGCATCATCATGTGTATATATATGGTATACAAACAGCACACACATCACACAACACTACATCACACACAACACACACACACAAACACACACACCAAATACTATATATATAGGTATATATATATATATATATATATATATATATATATATTATATATAGACTATATATATATAATATTATATATTCATAGGACGACTTTACAGTACAAGCCCTACAAAGCAAAAACTATTGTACATATATGAATATATATTCATGTTTACACACACACACACACACAAACACACACACACACGAGCACACACACACACACACACACGCACAAACACACACACACACACCACACACCAATATATACTATAATAATATATATATATATACCTATATATTATATATAGTTATCATACTAATATACTATAATAACTAATAATATCTATACACTATCTATCTATCTATCTATCTATCTATCTATCTATCTATCTATATATATGCTATAATAACAATCTAAATATATATATATATATATATCATATCCCTATATATATACTATATCATATCATATAATTATATATATATATATATATGTTCATAGGACGACTTTACATTAAAAAGAAAGAAAATTAAAATATTATACATGTATGAACATATATTCATGTTTATACACACACACACACACACACACACACTTCCAAGGCTTGAATCCTTGGACGTACTCTGCATTCAAGACACACAAAACAGATGCACCACCTAGAATACCTGGAATGCCACTCCAATTGAGTACGTTTACCCACATCCAGCCGAACTTACTACAGAAGTGACGAATTTACAACTTGCGATGTTCTCACACACAGCGACGATAGCAACTACTCACCTTCGATGGAGTGGAGGTTCTAGAGGTTCAAATGAACACTATGATCATTATCTCTGTATAGAAATCTCCACCTATACCCCTAAAATGGCCTTAAAATAACAACAAACTGATAAAGTTCCCCTTATCATAGCTGACTTCAACAGCTATAACGACATATGGGGCTATGATTCTGACAACAAAGATGTGCTGATGCAGTCGGAGGACATGTGCGCCCACTAGGCAATAAACATCCAATACCATACACAAAGTGTCCAAGCATACTCATCTTCTTACAACAGTGCCCGTATGGTACAGGAAGGGGATACCACCCCGCTATAGTGTTTATGCTCTATGTTCAGAACTTGAAAACTGAAACGTACCAGATTCTGAAAAAAGCAGATCCGACACCATATGAAAGAGGCAATCAAGGGATGTCCCTAGCAGCAAAGACGTCTTGACGAGTAGTAACTAACAGCATACAAGAAGTCGAGGCAGAACCGTCACCCTTCGCAAAGCACTCGATACATTTACCCTGGTATACCACACACACTCGAAAAGGTACACAGAGTGGACTCGACTTAGGGCCCGCTTGATAGGGGGGGGGGGGGGGGACAAAGAGTACGGAGGCAGCGGCTTGGGACAAGTCGGCCATGAGAAGACAGAGAAAGGAGGATACTGGAGAAGTATGCGGAACACACTCGGAGGTGCGGGGAAAACCGTAACAGACCTTGGACCGCTGTATGTGTGGGTATATGCTATGAACTGTATAATATATAATAAACCATACATATATATGCTACTTATACACATATACCTTTATGAAGTAATATGTATATAACACCACTCTCTCTCTCTCTACTCCTCCCAAACACACACACCACCCCCACACACACCACCACCACACACCACCACCCCCACACACCAACACACACACACACATATATATATACATCAATATATCACCTCTATATACTCTACTATATAATATATAATATATATATTATATTTAACACTTTCTTCTGAGTGTTCTGTACGTTGTGTGTCCTGTTGCTGTTGTGTTGTTCTTTTTTGTGTTTCAGTATTGTTAGTTCGCTCTATGAACTTCAGTACCCCACCCACCCCAACACCACCCACAGCTGTGTGTAGTGCTAGACTCATTACGAGTCAGCATCGCCCTATATAGCGCTGCCGTGTGTGCACTACCTCATGTGTGTGTAGTGTGTAGTTTGTGTGAGTGCTGTGTGTTCGTCAGTAATGTGTGTAGCTATATCCTTTAATAATATACTTATAACTATATACTATAGACTTATATATCATATATATTATATCTATAATATATTACTATACATTTACTTATACTATCATTCTTCTTCTTTTAACGGTTCTTACTTTACGGTCATGTTGTGTAGCCGCCAGTAGGTCACTAGTCATGTACTTATTGTAGGTTTCATGTTATGATGCTCTTGGAGTGAGAGTACGTGGTAGGCGTCCACAGTTTCCTCCCACGGAGAGCAGCCACGGTGCGTATTGTAGGTAATCATTCCTTATTTATCCGGGCTTAGGCACCCAGCCTTCGACCTTAGAGGGCTCGGACTTTGAGGCCATGCCCAGCGAGGCACGAAGAGTAGGCCAATCAAGGTGAAGTCTTGCCCAAGGCCCCCACCCCCCCACCCACCCCCCTCCCCCCCCTCACACAACAGCGCGGTCCTAGAGGTGACTCGAACCTCCCGAATTCAGATTGCCGTCGTGGCAATCTTGGGTCCGACGTCTCTAACCTTCGGGCCAGCGCGCGGGCTTGAACGAGTCATGGGCTTCATGATTGTTTTAGCAAATTTTTTTAGAGCGATGGTTTGCCATTGCCTGTCCGCCGGTGTTTTTATCGAATGTCACGTCTATCTACTCAGTTTATCCCACGGCACTTGATCTGAGCTAGCAATTGAGCTCAAGCAATTAGATGTGCGATTAGCAGTCGAGGAGTATCTCGTAAACAGGTGAAATTAATGGGCACTGGCAACAACGATCACACTTAGAACATCATACAGCAGTTTGCCTACTCTTGATTTGCTAGAGATGACTGAGAGAGAGAGTATGACGTTTCTTGTGAGAGAGATCGAGAGAGAGACTGATGAGAAGAGAGATAACAAAAGAGAGTCGTAAAATGCAAAGAAGCCTCTGGAAGCACAGTGAAGCGACTTCAAATAAATACATATTCCTACACCCCCCCCCCCACACCTTTACATGATATGTTATTTGTGTTGTCATATTATACACTATCATATCATCATCAGCTAAGTATTAATCCACTGCAGGGGGACATAGGCCTGTAGGCAAAATTTTTCCAATTTTGTCATGTTATTGCGTTTTTTTATCAATCTACACGTGTGCCCCAAATTTCAGTTATATTTCATCTACACACCATCTTGTCACTGGTCTGGCACCGTTGAAGCCTCCTTTGTTCTCTCTAGTCCATGTGATGTATTATCTTTATGTGTCCATCTCGTTGACCTGTCTCTCACAAATACTATAACCTGCCCCATGCCCATTTTTTTTATGCATAAGCTATCTCTCACTTTTGTGTTTTCTGCTCCTCGCATCCATCGTCGCCCTCTCATCCACGCTCGAATCTCCATTAGGCTATATTTCCAGCCACTCAACTCTCCCATACTCTCTGTGGTCGCGCTCCGGGGCGCACACAGCGGCACACCCCCAACAGTGCAGTGCATATTACTTGTTCCTCTCCAGTAATTGTGTGTTGTTAGTCAATGTTATCTGATCATAAAAGGTAGACTCAATGGTTAACAGACTTTCACCTTTTGTAACCATCAATAGCACGGTGCCTCTTAGTATATTCTCCTCACGTGTCTGCCAGAGGCTCTCCAGCTAGATGATGCGATACTTAATTCCTATTCGCTAGATGTGTATTAGTACAAGTGCCCAGTAGATATACTATACTTTTGGTGTCCACTACCTCTCAGCGCTTCACCAGTAACATTTTGTACTGTTACCAAAATGAACTCTCACTGTTGGATAATGATCCTTTAGTTTCAGTCTTAGTCGACTTTACAAAATCTTTATCTCGTACTCAGATCGTTTATCACAATTACTGCATTTCATTTGCAGATTCACTGAAGAGAACAATATCGCTAAGATTGTTAGTAGGTAACACGTTTCCTATCTCGGATAACCCTACTCTGTTCCATTCTGTAGCCTCAAGGCAACACTGTAAACCACGTTTGCGTTGGATGGTTGCTATCATCCTGCTAACACCTTTTTTAATTGTATTTTATCGGTTTCCGTAGTGGCGTCTATGATAAGGATTTTCCTTGGCCGACCCATTTCGTATATATCTTCCAATATTTTACACAGGATATAGTCTCTCACCTCCATGTCTATACGAATAGCTTCTAGCTAACTGCCTGGTGAAGAGCTCAAATGCCTTTTCATAATCCACATGAATACGCCATACAAAGGGGTTTCATATTATTAAGTAAATGTTCTTTCTCTTATGGGTTGTAAAGCGCGGGATGTGGTCTGTTGTGAGAGTCCACTGTGGAAGCTTTGCCTCTCTCCACTAGGTGCGTTATATCCGATTGTCAGATGACACAAGTTGTGATGACTTTTGTGATACAGTTGTGCACATATTGAAAGAGCAGGCTTAATGGTCGTAGTTTTATTTTAGATCATATCTATCCCTTTCTATGCACTCCTAAAAGATAAGTGGTTGCATTTTTCAAGCTTTACGGAGTTATTTCCCGATTAGACAGGTATTTGTTTAAAAATTGCTTAGGTTTCACTGTTGCAATGTACTCCTGCATCTATTTAAGATCGTACAGACTAATTCACGTCTTCACCTCTCTTTCTCTCTCTTCGTGCATTTAAGCGCTTTTTGTATTTCTTCTATTGTGATGTCTCTAGTTACCGCGTTCGATTCTATCTGATTCATTTGAGGTACTAGATCTACCGGTTAAAGTCTTCCACTAATCTTAATATTTCATTCTTATTATATGTACACTATCTCCATATGGTTTATTTATTGCCATACCTTTAATTTTCTCCCTATTCTGTCTCTTCTTATGATGGTTACCCGCACGATCACTGTTTCCACTTTATTATTTGAGTATTGAATATCCGTGGATTCCTCTCTCCCATTTTGAGATTATAGTTTTTTGTCTAGTTCAGCCTAATTCTACACTTTTGTTCCTGTTTGCACGATACTTTCATGACCTCCTGTTGTTTAGATTCTAACCGGAGGCTTGCTGGAGCTTCTTGGCGCTCTTACTACTCAAGTACAGCTTCCTGCTATTATGTCTATGTGAAGCTGTTTGTTGATTTAGTCCAGCACACATCGAGATCTTCATACCCTAGCAGTGAATATCTGTTCTTTGGTTCATCTGACCATTCTATGGTCGCCTCGCAAACCAGTCTATTCACTGTCTTAACAACTTACCACACACTTTTTACTAGATGATCGCATCTATTTGAAAATTTGAAGTCAATTTCGTTTTTGATGTCAAATGGCAACTTCCATGTCCACTTCCGCTCAAGTCTTTTTTTCGAAAAATGTATCATGCTATGTGAGTGATCGAGCACCCTCTGCCAAAGTACATCGACAATTATTTGTACCCCTTATTCCCATTCGGGGGGGCCCCCCATGTAATCACGTGAGCTTCTCCTTACTATAGGGCTTTCGTTTTTGTCTTTTTACCTACTTGGCATTACAAATATCCCCATAATTATCGTGAAAACGACCGGTGTTTCAACTCTCTTCCTGTGGCTAAATAAACATCTTCAGAGAGAGTCTCTATTTCTTCATCACGTCGCTAGTCAGTCTTTAACGTGAACAGTCTTTAAGTCTGTACCTATTGTTCATCATTTTTATTGTTACTGAAGCCCACTCTCTTGCAGTTACAATATAGAATTCCACGATCATTCTTTTGCTAAAGCATTTGTGAATAAGAACTTTATCCCTAACTTATCCTGCACTTGCTCTATTTTTTCTCTGGGATTCACAACATATCCCCTGTCGTCCAACTAGTCTTCTAACCACAGAGTCCTACAGACAAACACCCGAACTCTCACATAATGAATGAGTTTTTCCTCAATACAGTACTGCTACAGCAAGCGAGCGGATTCAGTTCTCATTGTGCCTCCACCAACACACGCCCTATACCACCAAACAGGTAAGACAGATGAGTTACCCCCCACTACAGATTTGTGGTGTATCCTCATGGATTATGGTGATGGAGTAGTATTCTTAGCGGGATGCCCACCTGATAAAGCCCCTACCCACAGCGGTTGGCCCTGTGTCGTGTGGCTGCTTCATGCAGCAACAATACGCACGGCCCTAGCTCATTCAGCAAACCCGCCCCATACTAACTCTCCTTTCCCCTTCGTCACACGACTATTTTGGCGGGGGGGCTTGTAGGTATCAGAAAGTCTCATATGATGTGTGATTACTATTTTTATCACTTGATATTTTTATTTATGCGACAGCTACAGACCCTATGAGTACAGGACATAGTTGTTCACACGCAATGCCCCTAAGTACTAGCATATATCATTTTCGTGCACCTATACATATGCCTCTCTATGCATTTACTAAAGCATACATTACTCCTACATTATACGAAACTACCACACATCTATGCAATGAGCATATTCACGAATCTTTCTCTTTCTATGTAGCACTACAAATATCACTCTCACTCGTAATTTTTAGCCCTCACATATAAAACTGACTTACCACTCCATCTCTTTACTCATTTTCGTGGTGTGTCGTGTCGTGTGTTGAGCCCCCCCTGCAGTGTGTGTGTGTAGTGTGTGTGTGTGCGTGTGTTGTAGTGTGTGTGTGTGTGTGTGTTGTGTGTGATGTGTTTCGTGTCTGGTGCATCTATACACACACGCCTTACATGTATGTATGTGTTTATATATATATAATACATATACTTACATATATATATTATCATATATATATATCTATATATATATCATATATATATCTCATACATATTATATAGACCATATATATACTAATAATATATATAGAAAGTATTATAATATGTCTACCTATATATACTATATATATATATAATATATATATACTATTACTATATACTAGATATCATACTATATACTATATTATTACTATATATGTGTGGTGTGTGTGTGTGTGCTGTTGTGTGCTCGTATGTGTTGTCCTTTCAATGGTTAGATTGTGTGTGTGTGCTACGCGCGTGTGTGCGACTGTGTGTGTGTGTGGTAGTCGTTGCGGTCAACAACACACACAGACACAGACACCATCACACACACACACACCACACACACTACACACACAACATATATACTATATATAAACCTAATTTATACAATATAATACATATTATATGATTATATTCATATCACATACATACATACATAACAGTACACATACATACAATACACACACGTATACATATATATATTAATATATATATAATATCATGATTATATACGATAATATATATCCATACATACTGTACATACATACATCACATACATACCTATACTCTCTCACTCTATCGAGTCTCCACCTCCTCTCTGATTACCACACTCTTTCGTCCTCATATCCACTACCTATCTTATGTATTACGTACACATATCACTATATATATATATATATATATTACATTCATATATACTATATAATATATATATATATGTGTGATGTGTGTGTGCCTTTGTGCGTCGGTGTTCGTCAATTCTGCTCCCACTGTTGCATCCTTGCTCGTGTCTGGTGTCGTGTTGTGTGTGGCTGTGGTGTTAGTGTGTGTGTGTAGTGTGTGTGCGTGTGTCTGGCACTGTGTGTGCTGTGTGTGTCGAATGCGTTTGTTGTGGTGTGTGCGGGTGCGTGTGTCTTGTAGTCGCATGTGTGTGAGCTGTTTGTATGCAGATGATGCAACAGCAGAGCCAGAGAATGACACTACCGTACAACTCCACTAGTCAATCTCACTGGCGCTCATTAGTATATTATATATATATATAGCTCATATATTACTAATACTATGACTTATACTACTATGCTATATATTCTCACTTTACTCAATATACACCGACACCACACAATAAGTATCGTTCTTGCGATATGCATCTGTGTCATATGATACTCATATATATAACTATATAGATAGTTATCATACCTTATATATACCATATATAATATATTTATGCACTATCATCATCATATTATTCGTTTTAATGCATCGTACTGAGTATTTTGTATGTAGATTGTGGTGCGTGTTGTCTCTTTGTGTGTCGTGTGCGTCGTGTGTGGTGTTGCTGTGACTGCAGCTGTGTGTTGTGTGTGTGTGTTGATGTGTGTGTGTGCTGTGTTCGTCAGTGTGGCTCGTTGCTGCCCTGTGTCGCCTCTCGTTGTAGTGTGTGTTTGAGCAGTGTGTGTGTATGTGTGTGTGTGTTTAGGTGTGTGTGTGTATTATATATATATATAAGTATCATACACATAATATATTATAATATATCTATATACATTAACTATATACAAGACATATCTCATATCATATTAGTATTACTCACTACATATACATTATACTACTATATATATATATACATATATGATATATATATATATATAATATTATATATATCCTAGACATACAACCACCCACACACACCAACACACATCATATGTAGGCAATCATAACACACTAGATATATATATTAAGATTATCCATATATATATTATATATATATATATATATGTAGGTATCTATAGTATATACCACATATATATATATATAAGTAGTATATATATATATTATATATTCTAATATGATATATATCTATATATTATATATAATGAATAAACACCACACTCTACACACCCACACAACACACACCACACACGACACCACACATACATACATAACATACATTAATATATATTATATTATATACGATATAAAACTATCTATTATATATATATAATATATTATATACTATATACTATTATATTTTTAATACACTATATATATTATATATATAAATTTATATATATATATATATATATATGCAATCTATATATGTGAGACGGGATGAACACGACCTCACTAGGTCAGTGGGAACTGGTTACTGTAGGTGGACGTCGGGTCCATAATGGACAATTTTACAACACGATTTTATGGATATTTCTCCTTCAGGCAGCTGACCGATCGTAATAATAAGCCGAAGTATCCCTATTGGAAAAAACCTCCTACGCTTCGCCCCGCTCCAGATTTAAGTATAGAGTGCTAACTCTCCTAGCCGCTAATACAATGCTGGTATCCGAACGGAAGATAGTTGGTACACCGCACGTCGGAAGAAGCAGGCCGACCCCATGGATTGTCCCAGGGCGGGGATTTTTAGTTACATTTCATATATATATATTTTTTTTCTCTCCTGTTTTATCTTTTCGTGTTTTATGGAAGCATATTAGCATTAATTATGAGAGCACCTCTCTATGTAATGCCACATTCATCACCACGTGGAAGCACCAGTGCACAAGGGCCTAGGCTTGAGGAATGTTTCTTTAATTAGTGCTTTTAGTTTTCAAAGTTATTAAAGCTATCTGTGTTTTGTAAATAAATTCTTTTTTTAACAAACTTGAATTTAAGCACGATTCATTATACGCCTACCTAATGTTAGGGTTTGCCTGGCCAACGAGAAAATATGACGATTTTCAGCACATATATAGCATTCGCACCTTGCTACCTGCTGTCTCCTTAGGGAGAACAGTGTATACATTAAGCCTGGTTCACTCGCCTTCTCTGCGCCACACCAGCAGGTTGCCAATTCGTGGATTTGGTTCCAAACTGAGGTGTGTATGGTGACATTTGCAATAACACATGTGGACAAAAAAAATCCACATCACACTGCCACATTACCCCCTGTCCCCCCAAAACTCGTATAAATAATGAAATTAAAGATACTTTTAATCATTTAACATTAACTGATTCATCTCTATACAACCAAGTAATGCTTATATACAAAGAAGGTAATTCAAAATAACTGAAAATCTTTTAAGTCGATGAAATTAATTTTCCTTATACATCCACGTAGAGGAAATAACTGCAACTTCTGACTGTAGATCATGATTAAGAATATACAACTCCACTCTGTCTGCCTTTAAAAATTATTTTACAATAACAGTAAGTGGACGTGGAACATGATAACTTTTGTCTTCGTTTATATATTTTTTCTAAATGAAAATGCAATATTGTTTCACCTCGTAAAATGATCCTTACAATTAAGTTTGTAAAAGATATCTACAAGCTATTTTGCAATGATATTTCCGTATAATACTGGTAGAGATGCAAATTACATTAACGATCAAGAACCAACTGTTGTAAAATATGACGCGCCTCGTTCAAAAGTGAGTACATCAACCGCACCACCACTTCTGACTGCACGCGTACTCTGCTGTGAACCTCCAATTCGCCCAAAAGGCTACTGTTACCTTCGCGCAAATTTTGCTTTCGATCTTCGACTCAAGCTTGGGCTGGAGTGTCTAATGACATATAAAATACAGTTCTGTGTTTATGTGTTCACGCTTGATATCATTTGAAATTGTCTCAGTGTCCCCCTAAGTATGACAGAAATTTACTTCAGTTAAAGAGAATGTGATTTTCACCTAAAACTAATGTATAGTGTTCTGTTTCTCACTAGGTGTCGATGTCAAAGCGCAAACTTAGGGCATGGAGTAGCTGCTGAAACGCACGACTTTCAACCTCTTTTGGCATGAACACAGCGATTGACTGCCAAACACTCCCACAAACGCCGCTACTGTAGCAAATACAAAAAATATCCTATATCAACAGAACTCGCCTACAACCATCATGTGCGACAATATGTAAGATAACACTAGTATATATTAAACATATTTGCGTATATTGTTCATAACAAACTGCTGTGATGTGTATGCACTTCTCAAATTAACAAGTCTAACGTTCAATCAATTCCGTACTATATACGAGATAAATGTCGCTATCTAATGACCCCCTAACTTAACAAGTAGAATCTCACACATTTCCATTTCTTTCAGAAATCCGTAAGCCGTGATAACGAATACATTACACGACGAAAACATGACGCCATAGGCCCTCGACATGTTTAAATCGTGTGGGGATATCAACACTACATTGTTAGCTACGATAATGTATGATTTGCTTCCATTTGCCGACGCACACATAACCGTACTTCCTGATACACCGACTCATCTGACACAACATCCACTGTGTTTAAGCCAATCCGCTCCTCCCTGACCGCCATAGCCCAAGGATAGCACTTGAAAAGACAACTAAGTCGCTACTCGGCATATGACAAGAAATCTGCCCGGTACGTGCATCGCGTGAATATCTAGATATGTATTAAATACTATCAGAGGAACACAATACAAATTTCAAACACATCATGTGATGAGTCGTCACCTGATTGTCAGCCAACAACAAAATGCTCTAACTGTCACTGGTTAAGTTTTTTGTATTTGGACAGAAGGTACACATTCAGAAAACATATGTTGATCTTGCATCGACATATTATGGAGATAAACACACAAAAAATGTTGGTCAAGTGGAGACGGCACTCTATCCCTACATCTGTTGAGAACACACTCCTTAATCTCGCCGTGAAATTACCCTTTACAAGTTTATAGGACTTGCTGCTGCAGATAGCGCGCATCCAACATCATGGCGAGAGCATCACTTCTCTCGGTCCGAGCAGAATTCGACAGAGCCATTAGCCTGGACCTTCGGTCTTTAGGTGTACTATGTCATTTACTACATACGCTATGTGCCCTCGTGAATTGCAGCAACAGACACACTCCTCCAACGGCAGTGCTGAGAGACAATTGAATAGGCACATATACACAGTACTTGGCACCACCAGTGCACAAAAAAACAAAACGCAAGTATGAACTTAAACAGTTTCCAGACATTATTTGAGAATTCAAAACCACATAAAATTCTCCACGCTCCAGACCCGCTAGGCCTCTCATTGCAATCAGGCACGGTTGAGAGGGTGTTGGAGCAATGGGAGGCATCACGCCTAGGAGTACATTTAAAAGCATTGCTAGAGGAAGAAAGTGCACATCACATAACTCTCATTATTAAAACTATGATTGCATGATGTCCCTGCAAATATTTTGTTACATTTTCTAATTTTCTACCTTCTACACACATACATTCTGTATACCCATTTGAACTCGTTTCTGTTCCAGACGATGAAACCTACCGTCCACATATTTACTGTGCCATTTTTCAAATCAAAGACTCACTCATAAGACCCTTACACAGTTTTTGCAAAGGATACTTTAATGAAAAGTTTAACACTATTTTGCACCCAATTAATTGTACCAACACTCTCCCCACAAACCACGCGTATTATTAGGCAGGCAGTGCTCAGATTTTACAGAAGGAGAAATATTATCAAAAAATGTTACTATTGCTAGAGCTATATAGTTAAAACAGGTGCAGACATTCACATATAAAACGTTGTAGTGACAGGAGGTTAAATCATTCCAGAGAGATTCGATCCTGTACCATTGATCGCATTAGTTGAAATCATCGTCACTTTTTTAAAACCCATGAAAACAAATAATAATACGATACCAAAAAAATGTCCACGCGTGCAGATTCATCGCACCATCACTACCAAACCACCACTTCGTTGAAAGATCTTATGAACGGCGGATCCATTCAAGCGTCCGTCGCCTCATCGACGTGTGACGGCACATTGGACAGCATACCAATTCTGAACGGAAATAAGGTCAGAACCAAAATCCAATTCAATTTTACTTCAAATATTGGTTTAATGAAAGAGGAAGGAGAACAGTTTATTAGAAATTTTAGTAGTTTTATCCTCTTCCGGTTCACACAAATACTGATGCATGAGAGTGATTATTCTACGAAGTTAAATGTAATTAAAAACTGCTATTTGAAATAAATATCATAGCATCAATCCATAAAATCCCTGCCATGTAGCAGAAGGTTAAAAGAACAAAAGAATGAGTTGCCATAAGTTCAGACCTCATGAAAAATTGTGTGTAATACACCAATCATAATATGATTTGTTAAATCACACTAGTTTACCACTATGTTAAGTTTCATTGTTTGATCTAAACATGACCCATATAGTATTTTTCATATATTTATGTGCTTAATTTTCGCTTTGTTTATATAAATGAGTGATTATTATTTGTGTTTAATAGGTTAAAATTGTATGTGTTTCACGTTACGTGTTTTCTCGTAAATTGTTAATTTTGTTATCATTAATTGGTATCACTCAATATTAACAATATTTAATGCAATCACGCATACAGAACGTAATAAATTTATACTTTTACTTTTCATAATCTACCAAAAATTCTAAATGTTCACGTGCAAATTCTTTTTTTTTTTTAAAAACGTGCTTCAGCTCAGTTGATCTAGTGTACGGCAACATATCTTCGAATCCATTGTTTTGTAGAAACACCTCGGCAACACTGGGGCACACTCTGTTTGAGACTCTGACCAGCTCACGTACCTCTTTTCTAGACGCAGCAGCTATAGCATAGAAAGGCCTTGTGCCATAGGAGCTACCCCGGTGTCCGCGGGCCTCTTGTCTTCGCCGCTGTGTATTGCTTCCTGAGTTTTGTGAAATCTTAAGTTGTACGTAATAGTGAACTTTCAGAATTTTTTTTCAGCCACTTTGTGCTTTGGCCTGCACCTTCAGTGCCCTTGTTTTTGCAGGTCACAAGACGGAGTACCAGTGCGTAGTCAGCCACCCCACTTAGACCCGAAGCTCTCTTACTACACCAGGTAGCCATTACGGGCATTGGATCCCTGGTACGGAGGCCCAGTAGTCTGGCGCCGGTCCTTTGGGCACTTTTTCTACTTTTCTAAATTTTTCCCTTTTCATGTGAACCTTCTTCCTGAAGGTCTCGCTACCGGTGTTTAGCCCATGGTACTTTGATTCACCGCTTGGTACTGCGAGAGAAAGAACGCAACAGGCCATTCCATTAGGGGGGGGTGAGGAGCTTGAGCAGGATCGACAGACGCCCACTCTTCTCTTACAGCTATGCTAGTTATGTTATTATACCAATATCAAGGGGTAACTGGTCCCTTCAGGACAACGGGCACGGCGCCAAGGGGTCGGACATCGGATACCCGATAGCGCGTGCATGAGTTCTGATCCCTACCTCGGATCCCTTCCATCCTAAGGAAGCGGGGACGACACCATCGAATCTTGCCTACGACCTATCGACCTTGAACATACGTGTAACCCCCTACTGCTGACAAACGGAGTACGACGATTCTTTCATCCCTCCAGAGAATGCAGCTATTACACTTTAGAATGTGAGCCCCTTCATCATCAAGACGTCCTTGATGAGATCAACTTAGTGCGACAGCATTTTGATTTTGTCAGGAATATTAAGACGATGGTAACCTCCTTGTAAAATAAGATTGCTTGACAGTTACTGTAACTATTCCCCATGTCCCCATACTACCATCTCCGCCAATGGGCAGTACCTCTTTAGCAGCGGATTTCGAGGACTAATGGAGGCGATTGATGTCATAACTCTGCAGAAAAATATGAGAGATCCAAAAGCGTAATGCTGCGACGTGAACTACGATGACCAATGAAAGACGGGACTTTTGTGCGCAACAACACAAACCGGTATGGCTTGTGCGTCATAGAAAATTCCTGAATATGTCAATGTTGGGATTCGACGTGTCATAGTGCGCCACCTTTACATTCAAAATACTCTTATGCACTCGTAATAGATGCTCCAAAAATTACTGGACACACCTACATTTTACGGATTAGCAATGATTAACAACATAACTGATAAATTTATCTTGCGTCGCTTAAATGTTTGCTGGATGATCATGACATAGTGCAGTATCGTACTAAGAAAACTCTCAAGTGATGCTAACCTGTTCTGGAATGTTGGTCCCCATCAATGCTGTCTCTGCCCGCATGGTTGGCAGCCAGCTTGAAGACGACGACTGAAATTATTAGCATACATCGCTAATGAGGACAATAGCTTCCTAGCCGCTTCTGGTGAGCAACTAACTTACCACCACATTCCCAGTATGTCAAACAGCAATTCAATCAGGAACCAATTGCAGCGATAGGATTAAAGAATTCGCCTAGAAGTTCTGAGTAAGGACTAACGGTTAGTGAATTTTAAAGAGTCAATTTAAGATATTTGACCATACATGCCCCAAAAATTCAACAATTGCTGAATACAACCCAGCCCAAGAGCACTCACGCCAGATCACTAAGGAGGAGTTAACATCACATATCAACAAGTCTCAATCATACTTCTCGTACCAGGTCGCAGAGCTCTCGCTAGGACTTTCCGCCTGGTGTTTGGTCTGTTTTTCGTGACGAAACAGAATCATCTTTCCCGGGGTCCGTTAACCTGGCTAGACGATGTCACGCAGGTACATGGAGCCGTACTGTCACCAAAACATACCATATGCGGCAGGCCCCTGTGGTCTAGCTAGGGAGAGCGAGAGATGACTCCCCTCCCCTAGAAAAGAAATCAAACTCGGCGGACAAGGCACTTTCCATAGCATCCATAAAACGTATCTTCGTGTGAACCATGGCATTATCTAATTTAATTGATATAATTCTCTGTCGAATGTTTTTTAAATGATCTAAAGTTATTCGCCTCGTCCTGACTGCTCCGATCATTATCAGTCTTACTAGAAATTGCACTTGACCACACCTCGTCTCTGACTGAGGTCGTTTCGCTGAGGATATTAACATCGGTGTCGGAAGGATCTGTGAGGTTCAGGGGTTGAAGTCTGGAAAGTCGCCCATTGTAAAATCACCAAACAGCCCCCCCTTTGGGTTCACTGAAGTGACTATGGTTCTACTGTGGAGTTTGTCGCATGCCCAAAGTCCACAAGCAATAACAAGGATCTGACTAATGTTCTGGTCTTATTGTCCCCTGATCAAGTGGTATATTTATACTTGATGAGGCTTTTTGCTCCTCAGGTCTAGTCTTGACCATCCAAAATAAAGTCATTTTTCGTGATGTTCTAATGCTCATCATACGTTATGGGGTTCCTCGCTGCGGAAACAAGTAGTTAAATGTCAGAGCAAGTAGTTAAATTGATTAATGATTCTGATCTAGGTACCTTTGAACGATGGTAGCCGATGCGGGGTAGACGATATATACCGTAATTTGAGCTTATTGACTTATAACTGGTTCTCATCAATAGCAGCCAAGTGCCGTGGCCCATTGACGACCGTTTTAAGGGAATGCGATCACACATTCATATTTTGATTAAATATTCAGCCAGCATCAGTGAGAACGCCTTCTAGCACCTAAATTTAATGTTAAATAAAAGCATGCAGACTGGGTCGCCTTCACAAGGGGCTTCAAGCTAGAACTTGTTGGAGACCACCCTAACCAAAACCTTGGATTTGATATAAAGTAAACAAATATTCAGAATTCGATTATAGAATGCAGGCATGCCTATCTCATTCCTAAAACTTCGACCGATAGCGTTTAAGACATAGAAGTTCCTATGCGCGCGTGAGACTACCTAGATGTGCCGCTATTGGGCGCTGTGCCGACGTCAATAGAAGGCCTCTACGCTCTTTCAAAAAAACATGCTACACAATGAGAACTTTTTGCAACTACAGAACATGCTAAGAGTAGGCTCGTAGCTAATAAGACACGCCAAAAAAACTGAGACTCTGGCCATAGCTTTGTCCTCTACAATATCAGCAATACCAAAACATTCAGATTGGCTTTAGGTCCACATATATAACAGTCAATAAGAAAATAACATCTTGCAAAGTTAATAAATCATTAAAGAGTGGTTACTAATTCAATTCTACCTAGAGTTACATTGCTAAAGAACTTGCAGCAGCAGTTCTCTCTAGCTCCAGACAGACTTTCCATCGCACATTACCTGACCTTCAAGGTAAGCGGGATGCTGAGCTGCAACCAAATTCACTTGCCACTAGGAGATGACCTTTTCCCCAACTACAATTAAAAGTCTACAATGGATGAGCTTTGCGTCCGAGCCTACAGAAGCCTGTAGAGGAACATCCCAGGCCTGATGAGGGGGTTCAAGTATGAGCACAGATAAAGTATCCTTAATCATGATGCCATGATTACGTTGCTAGAACTGTACAGTGAAATTTGAAAAAAAGCATACTTCTTCAAATCGCATGGCGCACTTCAAACAATACACTTCCCAGATTGAATAAGGAGGCTGGTGGTCAATTTCCCGATCTACCATCCTCCTAACGCCCAATTGACCGTTTGACAGGTTGTGCTATGCAAAGGTCATTGGAAGCGGAATTGTTAACATCTAGACTAATTGCATCTTATATAATTCCATGCTAAATTTTGTAGTTGATCAAGCAAATAGATAAGCTGGACAGTCAGATTCAAGATATGACAATGCCAAAAAAGACTTATTATTTCAAGTATTTTAGATCACATAGAAAGCCTACGACATGACATGGTGATATGGCCTGCTCAGAAAATTTTATGCCTTTGGAGATCTACGTGGAAACTTGCAACATTGTTTGTATTTAAAATTTCATTTCTGACAGCAACTAGTGCCTGTCAAATTGTTATCTGACGATGTCACTTTTTCGGGCATTGTTATCGTCCAGGCAAGGAAGTATACCTCGCATCACATTAATTATTATGCCATGATAAATGAATCCTTACCAGCTCTCATCCCATTCGGAATTTAAGATATCTGACATGTACGACTGAATGAAATTGTGCGTTTATGGCACAATAAATGCAGCATTATCGGAAAAATCACATCTCAACTGGCATGATTATAACTGGGGCCTCCAGTAAGGGTTTTAAGGTTTGCCACAAGAAAGGCAGCCTAGTGGGGTTATTTTTTCACATAGAGAGGAGGGCGAACATCAGCGCTAATCTTCTAGACAATCCACCCAATACCTATTTAAAAACTCTACTAGATTTCTTGGTCTACTCTTTGATAGTCAGGACTATTGGAAAGACCACATTGCGGTCAGCTGTGAAAGAATAGATGTCAAACAGCACACCACAAATATTGATTAAGTGCCTTTATGGTAATATAATATGCGGAGAGCTATATGCACAAAGCTCTTTACTAATGCATAATATATAAGCTCCTGATTAGGTCAAAGTAGATTATGGGTCAATCAGTAGTCACTTGGCTTGAGCATCTTAAACATATTGCGAAAAGGTTTTGTGATTACTGTGCCAGAATTGTTTGTGTGCGCGTGTGTGTTGGAGCCCTAAAACTGTAGCTCGAATTCGTATAGCGGTCTTGACAGGCGCTATTGAGTACAGGAGTACCTCCACTCGAAACACACTATGACCTATAGCCGCAAGAGTGAGCCGAGATCTGAGCCACCCTAATGGCAATAGAGCACTAGGCCCTCTTGCACTACGAGACTCCACCGACTCATCGAAGAACTTAGTCGCGTTATAATGACTCTACTACGCGATACCCCGCTTCATTCAATATCGCGTTCATGGTAACAGCACACTTTTCTAATCATCGGCAAGAACCTGCTTCCATCCAGCATAGGCATGGCGCGGGGAGGTACGAGTATGGTGACGACAGATGGTTCAGAGAGATCTTGTTAAAAACATCTCAGGACTATGGTTTGCCGTGTGTGGGTGCAGGTCGATTCATCTGATGTCGAACTAAAGTTTCCAGACTGCCGACTCATACACGCATACTTTCTTTGCTGAACCTTTTTGCCACTGACAAAGCTATATTTTTCCACTACGACGACCCACGATAGAATAGTTAGTTATTTCATTACTCACTTAAGTTCACTTATAAAGATATAAATCCTTAGAAGAAACCATAAAAGAACTACACGTAAGTTACAATCGATGCCAGAAATCAATCAAGCTAATATGCGGTTAACCAGGCCACCTCTGGTATCCAGATGGCAATGAACAGCTGGTCAAACTAGCCGGGTTCAACTGGCGATCTGGATAAACTAACATAGTTTCTGCCCTACAGTCTCAGGTGTTTTGATAGTCTCTTAATACAAAGACAACATACATCGCCTGTGGCAATACGTGAGTGGGCCCAACCTACCAAAAAACAATAGATAAAATCAATCCTGCCCAAGAGAGTCTGTGGAGGACAGCCAACCAGAATAAGAAAGAAGGAAGGAGGTGGTTTGGTTGCCTGCTCTTATGGTGTCAACCGCTGCCTAGACATGACCCAACTCACTCCCTAGTATAGCAAAAAAAATGCTCCTCCACAATGCCCATTGCAACACCACTTTACCTCTCCAACCATATTCCTAATATGCAATCAAATACAGAAACCATAGACATCAAGCTTAAAAAATTATTTCAGCAAAAAAATAAAGCATTTACATTATCAAATATGATATCCAAATGCAAATACGATGAAAGATTATCATCAGTAAAGTAATACTTTCTAAGGCGAGACAAAAACTTTATGACCTTATATCGATTGATATGAATAAATAGGATCCATTGGCTTAATAACCTTGGATAACTACCGCTGGTGAGAGCCCAAGAATCAACTAAAGAAAGAAGAAAGAATTATCGGGGAGATAGTCTGCTGCACAGGCGATGCTAGAGGCACCCTTAGCACTGGCCCTGCTACCCTCTGTGATCCTTTGTCGGATCCGATACACACAGCGCACTTATCCGAACCAACGCGTATCGTCGGTTTACGGTTTATCCGTTGAGAAAATTCTTTTTCAGTGATTAGCTCTTCATTTAGCTATGAATATTCACACACTACGAGCGAACTTGTGAATATTAGTGCTAGGTGCTCTACTTATTGTTCATAAATGGCCTCCATTACTTTAGAATTATTAAAGTACTTAAAGAATAGAACTTAGTTATCAGTCTCTTTAGTTCGATGAATTTAAGAGACTTATTCAGTGTCTTATACATTTTAAACTTGTAGCCTTTATACTAAACATCAAGTCTGTGATGTTTTTTATCTAGCTTCCATAAATCTAAGAGAAAACTTTAGCTGATTAGACCTGTAAAGGAAGTAAATACTGCATGCGACTTTGCTGAATTGACGTGTAAACGGGAAGTATAATACTTGATGACGCTTTGCTGATTGACGTGTAAAGCTGGAAGGTAACAACTGTATAAGCTATTTGCTGACTGACCTGTCAAGTGGAAGTAAATACTGATGAGGCTTTGTCAGCATTGAACTGTAAGGGAATTAGTAAATACTGCATGAGTTTAGCTTATTGCACGAGTATAGCGAGTAAAATCACTGAATGAGCTTTTGCTGATGATAAAAAAATTGTTAATTCCATGAAAGAGACTATCCTTAAATTCCTTTACATGTGCGGTACTGCGACATTAGCTTCACAGCTGTAGAACTACGATATAGATGAAAATCAAAAGTTTACAGGATCAGGTTACACTAACAGTACCAGACGCCAACATGGCCGTCAAGACAGGAATCGCCACAGTCCTAATCTATGTGTAGGCTAGGAGGTTCCTCTTGATGGGTGTGGTCGGTCCACACAGGTATTTGTGCATCGCTTGCTACATTACAATCTACTGCTCAAATACTCAGCCCAACGATTCACTAAAGCCCCCCCAATCATGATCTGAGGATGATTCCATCCATCCAGCTGATCGGACTGCAGTCCATCTGTGAGGAGGTACTCTTAGCGTTCAGCTTTCATCACGTCAGACTTGGTAGGCAACGTGTGATGGTGCCTATACAGGAAATGGCCATCCTTCAACCCTTCCTCAGCAAGCGATTCCACCTGATGAACTGTTCCCTATGTCCATATTCAAGCAGACACATCGTCAAAAGCACCCAATAACGCACCAAGAGCGATGCCAGACCTGATTGCCATCTAAGCCGAGCCAACGAGATGCTCAGTGGCCCTCACTGTCTCCACAGTGAGCATGAATATCTGCCTCCGTCCTTGGTCATACGCCAATGGAATCCTGGCTGACATTCGAGTGTTTCCACTTGGAAGAGTCCCACAGCCGTCTGTCAAAGTTCCTTGTCGACTCAGGTAGAGAGCACTAACATGGAGCCCGAGGGCACCACTCCTTCTCCCTCAGACTCTTTCCAAATGAACACCCTACGGGTAGCAGCTGAAGGACGGTAGGGATGTTTGATAGTGGTACACCCACAGGTATCACAACTCATGGCACTACAATCTCAATGTACACTAACCTCGGCACTCGTAAAGCTCTGCAGTTTCTAGCACGTAGGATCCTCCATCACGTTGACTACCAAGACATGTGCAGTCAATCTCCCTTGGCCACTGTACCACAATACACTTATACCATGTCCAACGATGTGAGGTGGGAGAGCTGGTATCTAGCACACGCCAGAGATCCTCATTCTCGCGGACCTAGCAAGTCCTGAGAATCGGGTGCTTTACTCGCTGAACTAGGATCAGATCATCGAGCCACATGAGGCGACCGACATATCATAACCAGCTCGGTTACAGCTGGATACCGCTTCCCCCCCCCCTCCACCCTCCCCCATCTCTCCACTGATAGTCGCCTACAGTAACAATGACGAATATCTCGCCCGGAGGCAATTGTCTGCCGCAGTAGCCCGAGTTGGCACCTAACATTGGTAGAAGCATATACTAGCAACAAGTAACATGAAGCCAAAAGGCAATGCATCATGCTATGACAGCTCAATTGCCCTAAATAGCTCATCAATCAGATCGTCACCCCACACCATACTGAGCGCTGTACCTCGTCGGCTGATGATGTATCCGCCTACACAGTCTTATCGTCCACTGTCAAGGTCGCCGTCAGCACATCACTGTCGGCCCCAATACCCGCAGTAGTATGGTATACCACACCATACTGATACGTGACGCTCTCAGGTCTTCTCACTCTGAAAGAGGTAGATAGCACCTCAAACTCCCAGTCTACTCAATCCTCATCAGCAGAGCGTAACCGGCTTCATCTGCATGCAAGGACTCGGACATTCCAAGTGCCCTACCTAGAAAGCTCGCCTGATGGTTAGCCCTTGGTGCAGTCTATGTACTCGGTCACGTGCACGCTGTACCTCTAGCCACCCCCACCCTGACGTTGACCCAGTAGAGTAGTTCAAGTGTCGGTCACTTGACTGACTGGAGTGGGCCCCATCCCGCTTGTGCCTGCCATTCCAGAGGCTTGTAGCCCACTAAGACTTTCATGACGTGGTGTATGGCACCACGGCTGGAGTACAAGTAACTACTCATTCCTCATACTACGCGCCTACCGACATTTGCGTAATCACCCCTAGCAAGGACCACAGCCCGCTCCTTAGAGCACTTGCAGATGAAGTGGGATGGGCAAACTCCCATCCATCCAGACCATAGTCATATACTTGCAGACATTGCATAGAGGTGATACTTAACTGGGGGGAGGAGGACTGACAGGCCCACACCTCCCACCAATGACTGCCCCATACCCCATAGGTGAGGTAGGGTGGCAAGGAGTTGGTACGGAGCCAGAGTGTAGTCCACGATCCTAACTGGGGCCTCCTCTCGTCTACAAGATCCCCACAGTTTACACCCTGGGACCGCAAATGGTAGCTCATTACGCTATGGTATTCAGGTCGGCCACAAGGAGTCACTGCAGAAAGTCTTTGATGATGGAGAGGCTGCATAATCAGTGACATTGCATGGCGCGAAACTAAGCACTTATAACACTTATAGGCTTACCACACCCTCACTATCTACCTAGTGCGTCATGAAAGCCACCCACCCATATAAATATATATACTATCACTATATATATTATATATATATATATATATATATATATATATATAGATATATATATTTATTTATTTATACCATACACACATATATAAATATCCCATCCTTACCCATTCCAAACATCCTAAATCCGCCCCTCCCACACTCACCACCTTCCGTCATTCAACCCCTCCTACAATTATGCACATTTATAATGAATGCACGAGCCACCTTATAATGGAGTGCGTATGTGCGCTGTATGCAGACGCTGTTCACACGTATGCTGCACGAGTGGGGGGGTATTCACGAAAACACGTGCAGGTGTATGCGCGTGTGTGTGTGTGTGTGGTGTACATGTCCATCGGTGATATGCAAGAGTAGCATATCATACCGTAGACATACGTTATATTCTGTGCGTATAAGTGTAATAGTTACACGATATGTGATGTTATGTATATGTATGTATGTATATGTATGTGATGCGAGTAAGTTTGTATTGCTGTAGTGTAGGTATATATATGTATAATAGAGCTAGCGAGTTGAGTATTAGTGTATATATTGCGCTATATATTTGTATAAGTGTATGATGTGTGTACGTATGTAATGCATAACATGTATATGTATATGTATAGCGTGCATGTATATGTGTATTGTTTATCATAGTGAATTTAGTCGTAATGTATATGTGTGGTTATATAAATGTTGTACAGTGTAGTGTATATATAGTACCGTTGCGTACTAAATGTGTGTGATGCACATGTTATGTGTATGTATACAATTTCATATGTGTGAGGGGTATTACCGGTGCCACAAGCCCCCAGCGTTGTTCTATGTTTTTGGGGATTATATTTTATTTAAAACACTGATTTCATTTTTTTGCATGTACACCCAGTACAGACACAGTTGTTCACCTGCTAATGCCTCAAGTACCACGCATGTGTTCATTTTCTTGTACATGCACACCCAAGTATACACCTTTACATATGCTTCCTTGCATATGATATGTATACACATTCTTACATTATACGCAACTACATACAAGCACTCGCATACCCATGTATAGACGCATGCGCATATCACATGCGCATACATATGTGTATACTCACCCCCATGTATTCGAACACACACCCGCGCATACATCCTGTGCACCTCCATATGACTGTACATACATATACAAATATAGCAATACGTATGCTGACACACACGTGTATGCGCACATACGTTTATGAGCACACATTAGTGCTCACCCACATATATCTGTATATACCTATACATTCACACATATGAATGTATACATACACATACATGCACACACACATTTACACGCAACGTACATATATACATACACATGTACATACATTTTATACACACATATACATACGCACATGCACATATACATACACATATACATGGCACGCATACATATACATATACAGGTATGCATAACATACGTACACACACATACACTTATAACAAAATTACGATATATACACTCTCACCTACTTATATACATATATATACCTACACTACCACCACTCGCCACACATACATACTTTACATACATACATATACATACACACACATATGAATATATACACTTATACGCACAGATATACGTATGTCTACGTATATATTGCTACTCTTGCATATACACCGCATGGACATGTACACACACACACACACACACACGCGCATACACCTGCACATTTTCGTGAATACGCACCCACACTCGTGCACATACGTGTGAAACAGCGTCTGCAAAAAGCGCACATACGCACTCCATATAATGAGCCATGCATTATAATGTGCATAAATTGTAGGAGGGGTTGAAGGACGGAGGTGGGTGATGTGGGAGGGGGGATTTTAGGATGTTGGAATGGGTAAGGATGGGATATTTATATATGTGTGTGTGTATAAAGAAATAAATATATATTATATATATATATATAATATATAATATATATATATATATATATTTATATAATATATTTATATGGGTGGGTGTTCATACGCATGGTGAAGTGGATGGTGTGGTAGCCTATATAGTGTTAAGTGTTTTTTCCCGCCAAAGGGCACAGCCTTTCCATCATCAAGACTTCTGCAGTGCCTCCTTGTGGCCACCCATGCGTAAATGAGCACCTTGCGGTCCCAGGGTAAACATGTGGGGGATCTTGGAGCAGCAGGGGGCCCCAGAGGTGTGGACACACTCTGGCTCCGTACCAAACTCCTGCCCCTACCCACCTTGGGGTAATGGGGCAGCTTGGGGGAGGTGGGCCTTGTCAGTCCTCCCCCCCCCAAAAAAACCCTTGGCAATGCATCAAAATAAATGGATATGCTGGGGGAGGGGTGTTGTCCCCCCACCCAGCAAAACAAGGCGGGCTGTGGGTCCTGCTGGGAGGGCAAATGTCGGGGCGCAGGATGGGAATGAGAGTTACTTGTTCCCGCCGTGCCAACCCCCCATGAAGCTTGTGGGGCAAAAACCTCTGGGAAACCACAAGCGGATGGGGGCCCCACAGTCCGCCGACCCCCTTTACTTGGGGCAACGTCAGTGGGGGTGGCAGAGGTGGCGTGCACCCGGAATGACCGCCCAAGGCTTAACCTCAGGCGAGCTTTCTAGGTAGGCACTTGGAATATCCGGTCCTTGCAGCAGGATGAGCGGGGTTTCCTCTGCTATGAGGGAATTGAAGTGACTGGGAGTTGAGGTGGCTGCCCTCTCAGAGGTGAGAAGACCTGAGAGCGGCCACA